>NC_061068.1:11457367-11757367 GCF_021917145.1 Hypomesus transpacificus | reverse complement strand
TGGGGGGGGGGAAAAACCATAAGGCTTGTGAGTGAGAAAGGCTGTCGACCAGAGCAGGGGGGCGCAGGGACTACTGGGTAAACACTCGGGGGAGGAAAATGGCTTCTCATTACAGGTGCGGTCAAGGCCAGGACTGTTATTTTCTACCTTGATGAACCAGTAATGAAAGCGAAACTGAACATGAGAGTAGGAGAAGAGCTACCTGGCAGCATGTTTAAAAGGGGGACGTCTTAGCTGGCCACTGCTTTGGACATAGGAAATGTTGTTTTGGACAGCGATCTTGGAAATATAAGAACAGATAGTCACTGACATCGATGTTTCTGGAAGCCTTGGTCACTTGAACATGACTGTTATGTGTCTCATTCGAGACTGATGAATGTATATAATATACAGTATCTGCCTTTGAAGTTTTATCTATATTTACTCTTAGCCTGTTTACGTATTTTACTGGCTTATACTGTTGTACCGTGCAGGGGATTATTACAGCTTTGTGACTAGTGACTGTTTTACTTGGTCTGTGAGTGGTGAAAAAAGCCTGTTAACCAGACCTGGGTCAAATAGAATTTGTGAGTGTTTTCCTTAAGTGGTCATGGTGGTCCTGGCCATGGGTCTACCACTGGGCACGTTTATTTGCTTTCATTGCATTTGAAACAGTGTCCATTGCGCATAACTAGAGTACCTGCAGATATTTGCCCCAGGCTGGTCTGTTGCCTGGTGTGAAGCAGATATCCATGGTGGAGGAGGAGTTAGGAGATGGAACTGCTCCATAGGGACAGTGAAAGCTGAGACTGAGGTTTAGGAGTTGTTAAGCAACGGTCTTTCCGATTTATGCTTTGATGGCTGGAGTAAAATCTGAATCATTTACTTTTGAAATATCGACTTTGTTGTACGTGTATCACCCACAGCATAATGGTTTCAGGGCTGTGCATCTGATTTTAAACCTACATATATTGCACAAAATCACTCAGTAAGTCGTAAATAATGTACTTCAGTTCACACGTTCATTTGAAATACAACAAATGAACAGTGTTCATTGTTTAAAAGTAAGCAGTAGTAAACCAGATGAATTTAATCTGAGCGCAAACCACAAGGCCCCATGAAACGCACTGTAGTACGCCCCGATTCCACAGACTCTAGTCATCTGCTGCCATGAACAGAACCAGAATGTTGTCCAGGAGGACAGTCAGTGTCTGAGAGGAAACCACAGTTACCTGAGGACAAAAAACACTATTTACATAGTGACATCAGCCTCTAAATGTTCATCAAAAAGCTTTATTTTTGGGCTTGGTCAAATGATGCTATATTCAGTCAAATATCAAGTGCAAATATGTAGACTAACAGCTATTTTTTGCGACTCAGCATCTGTATGTAGAGTTTTGCATTGATTGTTCACTGGTAGAGGATTCCAGTATCTGTGCCCATCACTGACAGCCCATGCTCATCTTTCAAGGTCACGGTCTCGTTTGACATGTGACCCTCTCTTGATACTCAATATGTGCTGTATTTTGTGATTAAATGCAAAACAATATTGCGTAATGTGTCATATGCAATTTGTTAACTGATATCTTGGTGTAAAAACTATCCAGTATGGTGGATTAAAATATATTGTCTAAGCAACAAAGATAATAATTGTCTTTTTTTTGTATATTTCAATTTATTCACACTCTCACATCCATACAATGGAAACTCAGCAATTACAATACTATCAGACAGATTGTGAACAAATCAACATAGGTAAAAATATCTTCATATTGTACCCATTACAATGACATAATATGTAAACAGGTGTTACAAATTGTTAAAAATCGGTTTAATTTAAGAATCCACCAAAGTAATTCAATCAAATTATTAATAAAAAATGATATTAAATGTATTTATTAGAATGGGGAGATACACCGATTGATATGAGAAGGAATGTTGAAAAGATATAGTATGGAAAACATAAATAAACGCACACAAAGGATCAAAATGCATGTACAGTGCAAATTAAAACAAAAGGAATGAAAACTGACTTTGTTTCAATAATTATATTGAACATGAAGTATCATTCACCCCTTCCAAAGTAGTAAAGTGTTATCTTTGGCTATGGTGACTGCAGGGTCGGAGTCCCTCTGTCATTTTCCCAAAAAGCACTTGAGGTGTCAAAAGACGGGAGAACATTTAGGCTTCATCTCGTACAGACATCATCGTTACACTGGGAGAGAAACAACACAGAAACTGGATGAGAGCAGGGCTAGGTCAACCATTCTACAGGCAGGGTACATATCCATGAACTCTTGAATTTCCTTCTGGATTAATAAAGTGAACTCTGTGAAAACTGAAGTCACCTTTCAAACTTGGCACAGTAACGTTTTACTGGGATGTGATGACATTTGTATGTTTTAATAGTGTATTACTGGGTCTGAACATGCTGTAGTTGGGCTTCAACCGTGGAGTCTGGTTTCCCCTACATTGTTTTCATTTCCTTTCTTATCTCGTGCCCTCTGAGGTCTGTTATGTTTGGGCAAGTTTATTAGGAAAAGATGATTCTGTTCTAAAAAGATGGGAATTGAAGGACTGGAATGTGGTACACACCCAATAGATTCTGAGTGGAGTCATGGCTGTTGCAAGGAAACTGGAACATTCTGCAATAGTAACACCTCTAGTTCCAGAAAACATGGACAAATGGAGCCAGCCCTGTCTGTAGGGGCTTGGTCCTCCCTGATGAAGGGGGTGGGACGATGACCCTGTGGGTCCCCTGGTTAAGGGCAAACTGCTGGACAGCCGGGCCCCTAGGGAACAACCTAATCATTTACATCTCTGATGCAGACACATATGAAGAGCTTGTGATTGACACGGAGACTGACAGGTTCAGCCCAGCCCAGTGTGTACTTGTGTGTGTGTGTGTGTGAGAGAGAGCGAGAGAGATAGGGGCCGTAACTCCTTTCAGTAACAATAAAATGCAAACGGTTTGTTAATCTGATGTGCTTATCAAATGACCTCATCATCTAGGTCTAGGACACCTCATCAACCGGACAGCCACGATTGTAAATGTACCATTAGGCCTATTTGTGAACTTCAGTGACGCCCAAGTGCCCCCCCCCCTTCCCCCCCCCTCCTCTTTTTGTAAGCTAACATAAGGTCTGCTCTGTTCTGGGACATCTGGATGTCCTCAGCTGTGTCACGGGAGAAGGAAGCCACACACTGCAGCGATGGCTGGGAGGGTCTCTGGGCTGGTTGAGAAGGGAGGAGAGCCAGGTCCCTGCCGGGCTACAGAGCTGTGGTTTAGCACCACATGCTGGGCCTCGTGGGCCTGCTGACTGGCCTGACAACCATGGAACTTTCTCAGGCTGGGGCACTCCTGTCCTGCTGCCTAGGGGACAGTCAGACTGGGTCGAATAGCAACTGCGGATATGAAAACGAAATCCGATTTGATGTCCTGTATATATTATCGGTGTATGAACAGACACAATGTAGGATCATTCCTACATGAATACGACTATACCTGCAATCGATTGAATGAAGTTAAATGTGTTCATTAACACCACGACCGCCGCAAACTTCCCTACGGTTCTGACTGATCTGGAGCTACCAAACGTCAACAACTTAAAGAAGACAATGTTGGCGCTTGTTCTGAGCACATAAGAATATTTCCTCAAGCCTGAGAACACCAGCACACCACGTCCTTCCTTCGATGCAGTCTCACTATGACTAGGTGAATGAGTGCCCCCTGGTGGCTCATTAAAGTCACAACCAGAATCGAACACCTACATTTGGTAGACGAGATAACCAGTACACTATTTCCGACCATTGATCAGTCAGTAAGGAGGGACAGAGTGTTCTTACTGCTGTTCCAGGGGCTGGGTTTAGTTCAGTGGTATTTGACTGCAAATCAAGAAGGTTCCACGTTCAAATCCCTCTGTACCATACTTTGGATTAGAGTGTCTGTTAACTGAATACAAAACAATACATGACTGTTCTTCTTGTTTACCTGCGGTTTCTCTCCTGCCTGGGCGCTGGTAGTGATGCCCAGAGCCTTGGATATGTCCTCCAACGGCACAAAGTCACCCGGAGAATCCTGGACGAAGTGCAGCAGGATCTTCTCTCCACCTGAACGACACACGCACGCACGCACGCACGCACACACACACACACACACACACACAGACACACAATAAAGAGCAGCAGGGATAGTGTGAAAGATGTACCATCTTAGAACAGAACATTGACTCGCAACAAACAGTTACTGATTATTTTCCCTCATACAATTTCCAGACAACTGATGTGATACAACAATGCCCCCTGGTGGATTAGGGGGCATTTATATACTGGTGGCAGTATATAAATGTCATATAAAAAGAGACCTTAAAGAGACCACGGTATTTCACAACACTTAAAAACTTGCTGTCATAATCAAGAAACATACAATCTCCTACACCCCTCCTACTCCATGGCTGTTTGTGATGTTATATGCGTGGTTTGTAACCCAGTTCTATTGCTAACATGTACGAGTATTGTTCATGTTTTTCAAATTTTCACCATGAAACAGCTATCTGACGAAAGGCTTTTAAACTTCTGAGCACCTTCATCACACTTGTTAGAACTTCCCAGCACAAACTCTTTTTTTCTATAGATACAATCCCCTTGGTTGTGGAGCGGGGGGTACTTACCTTTGGACACGATGAGCATGCCTCCGCTCTGAAGGAGGTCTCCAGTGAAGTTCCCCTGGATACCCTGGGCATTGGCCTGACAGCCGAAGGACAACAGAAACCAGTAAAGCTAGTCAGACATCTTTCACAGTCCTGTCAGACAGTGTGTGAGGTACTGGCATTTCACAGTCCTGTCAGACAGTGTGTGAGGTACAGGCCTTTCACAGTCCTGTCAGACAGTGTGTGAAGTACAGGCCTTTCACAGTCCTGTAAGACAGTGTGTGAGGTACAGGCCTTTTACATTCCTGTCAGACAGTGTGTGAGGTACAGGCCTTTCACAGTCCTGTCAGACAGTGTGTGAAGTACAGGCCTTTCACAGTCCTGTCAGACAGTGTGTGAGGTACAGGCCTTTCACAGTCCTGTTAGGCAGTGTGTGAGGTACAGGCCTTTCACAGTCCTGTCAGACAGTGTGTGAGGTACTGGCATTTCACAGTCCTGTCAGACAGTGTGTGAGGTACAGGCCTTTCACAGTCCTGTCAGACAGTGTCTGAGGTACAGGCCTTTCACAGTCCTGTCAGACAGTGTATGAGGTACAAGCCTTTCACAGTCCTGTCAGGCAGTGTGTGAGGTACAGGTCTTTCACAGTCCTGTCAGACAGTGTGTGAGGTACAGGCCTTTCACAGTCCTGTAAGACAGTGTGTGAGGTACAGGCCTTTCACATTCCTGTCAGACAGTGTGTGAGGTACAGGCCTTTCACAGTCCTGTCAGGCAGTGTGTTAGGTACAGGCCTTTCACAGTCCTGTCAGACAGTGTGTGAGGTACAGGCCTTTCACAGTCCTGTCAGACAGTGTGTGAGGTACAAGCCTTTCACAGTCCTGTCAGAAGGATTACCTTGGCTGTGACGTCTCGCACTTTCTTCCCCAGTGCAGCAGGGACCACGCTCAGAGCACTGTACCTGGAGGAGACAAACACAGGTGGTGGGACGTGTGTGTGTCTGTGTGTGTGTGTGTCTGTGTGTGTGTGTGTCTGTGTGTGTGTGTGTGTCTGTGTGTGTGTGCCTGTGTGTCTGCCTGTGTGTGTGTGTGTGTGTGTCTGTGTGTGTGTGCCTGCGTGTGTGTACACTGCATTTAACAGATGGGTCATGTTGTAGTCATAGATCCACTGACCAGCAAACCACTGCGATCAATACATGACTCTCAAGTAAGAGATAAGGAAGTCAAAGAGCCAATTCACCTTTTAAATCCCAGATCCTTGTACGATTGCTTTTTCTCATCAACGTAAATGTCTGTAACAGAGGTGTACATGAATAGTAAAACTCCTTGTCATCCTATAGGCCTAGGCATATATGTCACATCATAATTAAGCCGAACCCTTTCATTAAAGAGGCCTAGACATCTAATTAGTGTAGTTAATCGTGTGAAACTAGAATAGATATGTGTGAAATTGTTTACAGACAATGAAGAATTATAGGTTAGAGTTAGAATCATAATGAACTATAATTTCAACATCTGTGTCTGTTTCCTCTGCGCTCCATTATGTACAGTATTTACCCTTTACAGCCAGGTATAGTAAGCATAACAACTCTTTTTTATAACACTGAGCTCTTTTATAACACTGGGTGCTGGAGCAACCACTTTGACACGCCCTTGCTAGCCAGGCGTTACAAAAGCCCCCGTACTAAAGTTGTGTAAGGGTGACAGTGTTACTTTGGTTGACTCTATATGACTAATCTAAAAGCCCTATCATTGTGCAAACGGTTTCTGACTAATCGTACAGAGATGAAAAACACAGAACAAAGCACTGTCATCTCTGTAGTTCTTCTCTTGCTATCTAGAATGTTCCCCGGTATTAGAGAATTCAGCATTCCATTTTACATTCTGTGTAAACACAGTTCCAAACTTCATCTAGCCAGTACACCCAAAGTTGTGATCCTGCTCACCTCCTTTGAAGAACCCCCCTTCCTTGAACTCCTTCAGTCCTGTCTCCTCGGGGCCAATGCCCACCAGTGCCACTCCGCTGGCTTTCAGGTCCGGTTCCAGTTTACTGATCTCTGCTGCCGTCCAGCGACACACCTGGCAGCCAAACCTCCGCAGGAAGAAGAGGATGGCCGGCTGGTCACACCACAGAGACTGGAGCGCCACGCTCTGGAATACAGACAGAGAATCGCGTCATTCAATTGTGTGTGTGTGTATGTGTGTGTGTGTGTGTGTGTGTGTGTACTGCATAAGACATGGGAGAACAGATTGTGGACGGGTGGTGGAACGTGAAATGAATCACGTGTAAATGTTTTTACATTTAAATGAACACATGTTAAAACTGAACATGAAAATGAGCCGGATCCCCTTAAGAAATCCAAACTTACTGACAAACTCACCCTGTCCTGCATCAGCCCTTGCATTTACAAAGCATACCTGGCACTCCCTATAGAATAGTGGTAAAGGATTGTCATCCTTATTACCGCCCCAGTCTGTAACTGAGAGTGCCAATTACACATTATTAAACCCGCTATCATAGCAACTAATGGACGGTTTGAGATTTCAGATGTCAGCATGCTTCTCAGGGGAGTGCATTACAATCCGGAAGCCGTAGGGGGCCTAGACGATAAAACAGGCCCATACCAAAACCGAACGAGCTGTCGGAACAATTCTCGATAAACGGCATAGACAAAGCGTAATTGGGTTACAATAGTTTTGGCGAGAACGTCTCACCCAGACACCATTTATACATAAAATCGAGTCGCTTGTTTGCTTGTTGTTAATACGAAGCCTTTAGCCTACCTCTCCAGAAGCAGCACTCTTCAATAAGTTCGCTCCCACTTTCGACAGGTCAATCTTCGCCATTATGTCTGGAGGTAAAATTAATGTGTTGACAAAAATTAGATCCCTAGAAATAGATCTCTTCTAAATTTCTCGGTTGTAGTTGAATGAATGTCTGTTTATGGGTTACACCCCTTTAGTTGCAAAACATCACTACTCTAACCGCGCCCATTCCAAACTACCATCCAATCATAATTTAAACAACATGGCAACTCAACCAATAAACTAAAGACTTGCAGCGATGGGGCGGGTTATGTTCCATAATTTGACAACTTTGAGCATGTGCATTTCTAGTTTCATAAACTCTGACTGTGTGACAGCTGTAAGAACTACTGTAACAAGTACAGAGGGCTGCTTACATTTCTCAATCATCTATGACACCTTTATTGTCAAAGTGAATCACTTTGCACATAGCCTACATTTCAAACATAATGCGGTTATTTTATTGCAAATTGCATAACCCACAATGGTGCTGACAGGGCAAAGGTTGAAACTCATCAGGAGGACAAAGTGGTACGCATATTCGTTTCCCTTTTTTTCAATTTTTTTTGTGCTGGTAGCCTATATCTGACTTAGGGGTTTTCCCTTTGACTCATGGATACAAGTGATTAGTAGTGTGTTATGGTTGAACTCACGAGGACCCGAGTAGACATATAGGCTACAGGAAGGTGCCAATGCCTCCTGGAGATGGTGCTGATGTTGCAGGTCTAACAAGCGCATACAATCAGGAGGGGTGATGTGACGTCATGGGTGACCGGGGGACAGGAGAAGGGAGGGGAAGGGAGAGAGAGGGGGAAGGAGAAGGGACGAAGGAGAAATGCAGCGGGATGACTGCATCAGGGAAGAAACATGTATCTTCTCGTTTGTCGCACATTTTGTAAAGCATAAATATGATTGACTTGTTCATCAACATTTTGTTCTACAGTAAACGACAAGACACCTCAAAAAGGTAATTTTCTCTCACGTTTCAATTTGCACGCCTTATCCTTTTAAAGCACAGTTAACCCTATTGTAAAATTCACCTTGCAAACAAAATGTCACATCATGAAAGAAAATAATCGTAGATTATCAGCCCATCGACATCAATATCGAGCTTGTCACAATTGCACGTTCTGCACGATTTGGTAATGATAAAAAGACGTTTCATGTCGAATCCGCGGGCTATAAATAAGTATTTCACGTATATTTTTTATGTCAGCTGTTTATGCCCCAATGCCTGCCTTACGCCTCGTCTCGCATGCATCCGATTTTTATGTATTCTTACATGAAAAATTAAAATGGAAACAGTTTCCGTATGAGACATGGTGCCGCATACTGCTGTACTCAGCTACACCGGGCACATGGTTCTTGCGCACATCACACTGCTACATGCGCATTGGTTGCAGTGCGTCGTGCCCACGAGGAGAATTTGCCATCAAATCACACTGGTGATGGCCAAACTGTCCTTAGCTGGTTACCATGGTATCCTTGACAACCTTCTCATTACTGCCTAACTTGAAAACAATGTAAGCCGCAGTGATATTGAATGTCCTCTAAAAAGACTATGGTTAGTTACTCCACACATTTGCATGCTTGTGTTGACTCCTTTAAATTCTTTCCCCTCGCTGAACATAAATTCCTCATTACTGTTCTGTGGTTTCGATTTGATAAGGATCACCCAGCGTATGCAGAGTGTACCAGAGTGATGTCATCTCCAGGTATGGGCACCCCCAGTGACCCCCTCCTCACCAGCCCAGTGGGGGGAGGAGGAGCAGGGGGGAGGTCATCCTGTGCCACTCAGGATGGCCTCTGGAGGACCTGTCTGCCAAAGACCGCCAGCTTCCCGTCATCCACCACACGACACCTGAGTCACCGCGCCAACAACTTCCAGAGACACCCGAAGCGGCGGAAGTTGATCCGGCCGTCCCCTCCCCCGCCCCCCAACACCCCCTGCCCCCTGGACCAGCTGGATCTCAGCGAGCTGCCCCCCCGACGCACTTTACCCGAGCTGCTCTTCAATGGCTGCGTCCTGTTTGGCATCGAGTTCAGCTACGCCATGGAAACGGCCTACGTCACTCCCGTGCTGCTGCAGATGGGCCTTCCAGACCAGTTCTACAGCTTGGTGTGGTTCATCAGTCCCATCATGGGTAAGGAGGGGACCAAGGGAGATATGGATACTGAGACTATGGCCAATAGTATACATAATATGTGATGCGGTAGTGTGTGTAAGCATATGAATGGAGCTCTGGGGGAACAGGTTTGACGGGTGCTTTGAAATGATAACCATCACCTCCTCCTCCTTCTAGAGTGCCCTAAACTCTTCTCTCCGTTGGGCTTGTAGGGTTCCTCGTCCAGCCTCTTCTTGGAGCCTGGAGTGACCGTTGCACATCTCGCTTCGGCCGAAGAAGGCCTTTCATCTTTGCCCTGGCCATAGGTAAGTGTCAGGAGACATAGCAACTGAACGTTGCTATGTGCTAACACTATAAGCTAAAGCCTCTGGTTTTAGGTTTGGGTACACGTCTTGATATCTGACTGGCTTATTCATGGCCCCAGGACACTTAGTCAGCCTCCCATCTACTACTACTGTCCTTGTATTGTTGTTCTGTTTTGTCTTGTTGTTCTATGTGTGATGCTATAGCCTGCATGGAGAATACCAAATCCAATTCCTAGTATCTGTATACGTGGCATGAAATAAATAAAGTATAAGTATCTTGGCCTGTTGTTGTCACTTGGTACATCCACCAGAGTGATGCTGTGTCTCTGATGTGGCCTCTCTGTAGGAGCCCTGCTGGGTTTAACACTGGTGCTGAACGGACGAGACATCGGTGGGGTGATATCAGACACAGCAACCAATCACAAGTGGGGCATTATCCTGACCGTGTGTGGAGTGGTACTGATGGACTTCAGCGCCGACTCGGCCGACAACCCCAGCCACGCCTACATGATGGATGTGTGCAGCCCAGAGGACCAGGATCGGGGCTTGAACATCCACGCTCTGCTGGCAGGTCAGTGGTGGTCATGCTCTCTGCCTGCCTCCATCTGAGAGCATGGCTTCATTGCTGCACACCAAACTCCATTATATATTCTAAGATCTATGTGGAAGAATAGATTAATTGTTTCAGGGAAGGGTAGAAGATTTGAGCACTCTACTGGCTGATTGGATTGCAAGGCTTTTTTACCGTGCAGATAAGAAAGTTTCAAGCTGAGTGATTGTGAATTTGTTGAATGAAAATCCGTTATTGGTCTTGGTATGACAGTATTTCCTGTTTGTGATGTGCAGGACTGGGAGGTGGGTTCGGGTACATTGTCGGCGGAATCAACTGGGACCACACGGAGTTCGGAAGGTCTGTGGGAGGGCAGCTTCGGGTCATCTACATGTTCACCAGTGTCACCTTGGTGGCTGCCACAGCGATGACTCTGACGAGCATCCCGGAGCGGGCCTTGCCAAAGACGCAGCCTCAGAAGAACTCCAAAAGCCTCCTGAAGAGCCCAAGTCACCCCCTCCCTCCCTCTCCCCCTGTCCACCCCGCTGTGGCCCTGGAGGAGGAGGTGGAGGAGGAAGGCCTGTACGGCTACCAGTTCTCCCACCACCACCCTGACCCCCTGGCACATTCCTGCAGTGCCAACGCGCGCCTCTGTGCCGGCCTGACTAGTCCCATATCCCCACTCAGCCCGCTCACTCCCAAATACGGCAGCTTCATCAGCCGAGACAGCTCTCTCACCGGCATCAACGAGTTTGCCTCCTCTCTGGGCACCTCCTACATTGACAGTGTTCTCATCGACTGCTACACAGGACAGCAATCGCCACAGCTTCTGGACCCCTGCTGTGCAGCCAGGCCCTTGCCCCCAGGTGACAGCCCGCCTCCACAGGGATCTCAGCCAGGGGCAAGAACCCAGCCTGTGGGTGGGCCTCAGCCTGCAGGTGGGCCTCAGCAGGGAGCAGGGTCCCAGCCTGGTGCTGAGATCCAGCCTGCTGGAGAGACCCAGCCTGGGAGGGTGTCTATGCCTGGGGCAGGCTCCAAGCGGGGCTCCTCTGCTGGCATTCTGAAACGCCCCCAGAGCCTGGCTCTGGTGGAGGAACCTCTGATGACTCCAACTGGGCTCGAGAACGGCAGGAGGAGAACAGTCACTTTCAGCCAGCAGGTACATCTGAACTCATTTTTCTTTTAAAATATAGAAAATATTTTTTCTTTTCAAAATCTGGCAGTTCTTGATAGGAGTGTTTGCGTCTATACACATAAGCTGTACTGCTTATTTTAAAACGACAGCGTTACTATTTGAAGAACTAACCTCATGGGAGGGTGGGAAAAGATGTTATCAGGTGATTGGGCTGCAACAGGGTATTATCCACAAGTCCAGAAGAGAATTAGAAATGACTGGTCTCAGTCTCCACCCTTAGATGCAGCTCACAGATAGTAGACTAACGACTACTGTTCCTCCAAATCCTTCACAAGCATTTTCTCCCTCAACTCCAACGTCCAGTAAACTATGGACCCTTTTCAACCGTATTAGTCAGAATAGTGGCTGCAGTCGGTTCTAAGATAAATAACTACCTATTCAACCAGTTTGAAACACATGTATATGTTCATGCCTGTTATACATATACAGTATATGCATATTATTACTTAAATGTAAAGGTTTCAAAATGGTTTCAGTTTCAGAATTGTAAACATAGTTTATAATCAGTGGTTTGTTTTGTTGTTTGTTGCCCTGAAGGTGGCAAACATCCTGCTGAACGGAGTGCGCTACGACAGTGACCTGAGTGAGCACGTGGAGACGGCCGACTCCCAGATGTCCATGAAGTTGCTGTGTGTGGCCATCTACAGGATGCCCCCCTCCCTCCGCAGCCTGTGCACAAACCATTTTCTGGGTAAACTGGCACTCGTATCACTCTTAGTTGGCGTGTGTTTGCTGAGAGCCATTTTCCCACTAACACCTCACTAGATTCAATGTCTGCTGCCCAGTGAAAGCTTTGTTAAAGTCAGGGATAGTCTAGGCCAGGCCATGTAAACCCACAAACTTTAGTACAGAAATCTACATTCCTTGACCATTCCTGAACTGTTTAACCCACTCAGTCCCGCCCTCATTATACTTTTAAAACTGGGGAGAAAAAAACACTTTGACCAGTACTAATATTACCATTTGCGCTTTATGCTTCAAGCTAAGCCCTGTGTTTGCTGTGTCCAGGTTGGCTGTCCTTTGAGGGCATGCTGCTGTTTTACACTGACTTCATGGGGGAGGTGGTGTTTGAGGGAGACCCCAAAGCCCCTCACGACTCGGAGGCCTACCAACGCTACAACGCAGGGGTCAGCATGGGCTGCTGGGGCATGTGCATCTATGCATTCAGTGCTGCCTTCTACTCAGGTGAGTCCCCTCGCGCACACACGTACACACACACACACAGATCCTTCTTCTCTCAGCATAGGACATGAAACTAAAGCAAACGCTCCCCTCCCTAAACACAGACATGGACACACAAACAGTGTCAGTTGTGCACAAAGCGTCTCATTCCCCCGTTCTCAGTTTGGTTGTCTTCCTTCCAGCCATCCTGGACAAGCTGGAGGAGCGTTTCTCCCTCCGCTCGCTCTATTTCTTTGCCTACCTGGCCTTCGGTCTGGGCACGGGTCTGGCCACGCTGTCCACCAACCTCTATGTGGTGCTGTCTCTCTGTGTCACCTACGGGGTGCTCTTCTCCTCCCTGTGCACTCTGCCTTACTCGCTGCTGTGTGACTACTACCAGAACCCTGAGGTACAGTACATCCACAACACTGGAGACACATACATAGAGTGTCTGGACAGAGATACTGAGACATAGACTTAGACTCTCTGGACAGAGATACTGAGACACAGACATAGACATAGACTCTCTGGACAGAGATACTGAGACACAGACTTAGACATAGACTCTCTTGACAGAGATACTGAGACACAGACATAGACTCTCTGGACAGTGATACTAAGACATAGACTTAGACATAGACTCTCTGGACAGAGATACTGAGACACAGACTTAGACATAGACTCTCTGGACAGAGATACTGAGACACAGACATACTCTCTGGACAGAGATACTGAGAAACAGACTTAGACATAGACTCTCTGGACAGAGATACTGAGACATAGACTTAAATTCTCTGGACAGAGATAAAGGTTTACGGAAACTAGGCAATAATGGTAGTTCAGTAACAGTTCCTGATTCATTCATGTTTATTTGTAATTTGGAATATTTTTATTGAACTGTGGATGGGGAAATGTACTTTATCTTACTGTTCTTTGTGTGTGTGTGTGTGTGTGTGTGTGTGTGTGTGTGTGTGTGTGTGTGTGTGTGCGTGCGTTGCTATAGTTTTGTGGCTCCTCTGAGGAAGGGACCAGGAGAGGGATGGGCGTGGACATCTCTCTACTCAGCTGCCAGTACTTCCTTGCTCAGATCCTGGTTTCCGTGGCAATGGGACCTCTGACCTCGCTGGTGGGCGGGGCCCAGGGAGTGATGTACTTTTCGAGCGCGATGTCATTCGTGGGCTGTCTGTACTCCTCACTCTGCGTGGTGTACCAGCTGCCCCCCCCCGAGGGTGAGCCCCCCGACAGTGAGACCCAGCCACTACTGGTTCACATTTAGAGCCCTCAATTTGTCTCACACACTCTCACTGAACAACACGACACCCCCCAAAACACGGTAGTTTACAGACACCCTTAGCTAACTTCGCTTTGAGACAGCGGACATCCACGCTGTGCTGTACAGTCACACTGTACAGCTCGTGGGTATACTGTTAAACCTCAGCTCAGATACACTCAGAACTAGTCGACAGACAGATAGACAGACATTGGCCACCGACAGTGTGTTTGATACAGAGCGTGTATGTATGTGTCCTTGCATTTTCTTTCCAGATCTTTCCGGCATTTATGTGATTGTGGTACAGGTGTGAGTCCGAGTGTGTTTGTGTGTACAGTGGTCTTTTGGATTGTGTTTGTGAGCTATATATATGACTTGTGTGTGTGTGTGGGCTTTCTGCTGGAGGTCAAACCTCTCTCCTCATCTCTCCTTGCTCTTTCACATCTAAGGTCAATTTTTGATCCAAAGTATTAACAGCTTTAGTGGCTCCTTTATCTCCTGTTTCTAACCAGTCAGTCAGCATTTGCATGAGCTTCAATGCCTTGTCTTAGTGTTTGGTTTTAGTAATATGGCCAAGGAATGTCTACCTGCCTGTTTCTCTGAGTTATCTGACACACTATCATGTAACTGTAGGGGAGGTTGTAGTGACTGACTGAATGTGCCTCCATGACCTTTTGCTTGAAGCCCCGAATGAACACACACATATACAAAGACACACACTCAAATCTGCACACACAGACTCTCACACAAACACACAGAGGAACACACACAGGATATAGTTATTTATTCACTTATTCTGTGTAATAAAATGCACTTTTTAGCGCTAGACCGAAGCATGTGCACTCTTTCTCACGTGGCTTACAGCATTGTTCTGGGGAATTCTTCCAGTTCCCCGGGTTAGCATAGCTATTATTTAGCTTCAGACATCCAAAACGTTATGATTGAGTCAGACACACGCGCACACACATACTGTACGTGCGCACACACAATAGAAGGATCATTCCGGACCCTCGCTAAGCCATGGACAGCACTCTGACCTGTCACCCTGCTGATGGGGGGGGGCCTTGTAATGACAGTGATTCTTGTCATTATCAGGAAGAGGAGAAGTTGAAACTGGGGTGTGACTCCGCATTCAGTTGGAAACCGAAAAAAGACACCACCAAAAAAACCAAACACACACAAAACAAGAAGAGCAGCGAAAGAGGCTGTTTCACTGGCAAGAAAGAATCCAGGAAGATGCTGGATGGGAACTGTGCTTGTGAAGCGTGGCGGCCGAGGGGAGGCCCTTCTGGGGGGTTTTGCCAGCCAGCTGCAGGTGCTTCTTCTATCCACTAGAGTGCATGTTGTAGGATCGAGCCCTCTCACCACACCACACCCACAGTGGCCTGGAGTGTGGTTCCTCTCTCATGCTTGGGTTAGGTTTCCACCCCCTATACCCTCTCTCACCACACCACACCCACAGTGGCCTGGAGTGGTTCCTCTCTCATGCTTGGGTTAGGTCTCCACCACCCTCGTACCAGTCTTCGGTTCAGTTCTAGAACCTTCCATCTCCATTGGGATGCTAATGAAAATCATTTGTTTTTTCCCTGTTTCAGTTGTTGAAAAGACAACTGCAATCTATCAAATTCAATCTACAGCGTGTCATTCCAAAGTAGTTTGTCGTCATTTGCACTGCTCGGGCATTATCATCACGCGATACGACTGACACAGAGAATGCTCTCAGGCTCTTATCGATCTCCGACATCACTTGCCTGTTTTCATGATGTCATTTCCACTGGAATCACTGCCCCTGCCCCTCATCATACCACTTTGGTCCAGGCCAGGTGAGGCCTGTGTTGGGGAGATGGACCCCCCCCCCCCCCCTGATGCCTCCAGAACAGACTGGACACGCGCCATCGTTCTGTTTCTGAGGACTGTCACCGAGGAGATAAGGATTGTATGGAGCATGATGTTGCAGCGCTTGAAGTCTGACATAGACAACAACATTGTCAGTCATTTACAGTAACTTTATGTAACAATGCAATTATCAATAATTCTTATATCATATTAACAGTGCTACTGTAACAGCTACTTTTTCTTCAGGGTTGAGTTCAAGAAAAAAGCGACAAAAAATAGAATTTTGCCATTTTGACTGCTGTGTCATTCTTTCTCTACGTATATATAATGTGCATAGTTATCCTTTCATTAAGATCCAACATTAGAATCTTATATTACAAATGTGAACATGAACACCGATACAGACAGTATACTAATACGATTACAAACAATATGGAACTTCCTTTTGACCCAAGAGTCAGGGTTGGATATTGAATGGTTTCATTTGTTGTGTTTATCATTCAACACTGGAGTGCCTACTCAAGTCACCTAAGATGACCTCTGTTGTCGCACTCTCAACACAACACTAGATGGCGCCGAGCCTGATTCTTGACTAACAAAAGATGTTTCTAGCCTGTCAACCTCTTGCGCTAGGTCTTGTGAAACTGTGCCTTTTTCTTGTATGTCTTCCAGTGTCAGATAAAACTAGAACAACTGCCCTCAGAATCTCCAGTCTAGTAGGCTCACAGAAACATTCATGGTTTATCACTTCAGCGTCACTCTAAGTAACTGTTAAGCCTTCCATTAAATAGAATTAGAGCATGTGCTTACTAAGTAAGGTTGAGCACTGAAACCAAAAGAGAATCCCACAAGTATAATTACAAAACACTGGTTAAAAAGACAAAGAGTGATTTATTTAATATCAAGAACCAGAAAATACAATACACCGGCCAAAGTAACCAAATGGCAATCTGGAAATATTACTGCAATCGGAGCGAAGACCCACATCAGTGTAAATATGTTGTTTTGATGGTGGCAGTTGCAGACACAATTCTTTCGTTACCCTGACACACATTTATAATAAAGAACTAGTTGAATCCAAACACAAACTGTATTCAGAGTACAAAATGGTTACAAACTTGTGTGTAATGCGTATGGAACAAATGACCAAAGTCTTAAGATTAAAGAGGGGTTAATTAACTTTGCAGAAGAAGCCAGCCTCCCAACAGGGGTCAAACTATCTTTTATCTCAGAAGATGCGCCCCCTTCCCCCTCATTCATTTGGGCCATCTGTTACCAGACCAGCCATGCAAAGGATTAACATACTAGCAGCAGCACAGAGAAGGATTCTATATATTTATATATATATAAAAACAGACAAATAATGCTAACAATCGCCTATTAGCCCCTGCTTCCAACTTCTCTTTGGTCCTTGGTGAGTGTGAGGTCACGGCCATGACAGTGTCGGGGCTGGGAGGAGCAGCGTGCAGCTGCCTGAGTGAAAGGGTCATCTGGTCGACAGGAACATGGTAGAGAATGTGCTTCCATACAACTCATACTGGCTAAAGAACACACAGTGATACACACCAAAGAAATGCTAATCTGATTGTGTGGAGGCCCTACATATACGAGTCAAAAGACACAACCAAAACAAGTTTGAGGGACCAATAAATAACATGTCATTCCACCCCCCAAAAAAAGTGGACGGAGAAGGAGGAGGGGCCACTATGTTCCAGAGACTCCAGTGCAATGTCACATCAGCATGAAGCAAACACAACCTGTAAAACAAACAGAAAGCCCGGGCCCTACATTGTGAAGATGAGCGTGCCGTCAGAGAGCCGGGCAGGAGAGCACAGTGACGAGGCTCCTAGGCCTCCACCTCGGCCTCCTTTGAGTCGCCGTTTCCATTTTCTGTCTTCTGCTTTTTCGTCTCCACTGTTTTCTGAGGGCAAAGGAAGGAAACTATTGTTGGGAGACAGCCATTACGTTTTGGGATTTATGTAAGATAACATCGAATGAATTCGTTTTCAAATGCCTTCCATGAAATACTACAGCTGCTTGGCTTTGCTTTCTAATAGTTTGAATCAGTTGTGTACTTTTATAAATAAAATAAAAACAAGTTGCTTTGTATTATCATGTGTATTTAAGGTTAGAGTCACTGCAAACTGGCTCAAATATTTGTGCTGACTGATGCATATTCTGCTCCAGGTAAGATTTAAGCTCTTGTGAATTCTGCTTTGTTTACAAACGTGCCATGAAACCCACCTCCTCTTCAGCTGGACGCTTCACAGGGACTGCATCCACCACCTCCTCCTTCTTCTTCTCTTCCTCCTTCTCCTTTTTCTCTTCTTCCTTCTTCTCCTCTTCCACAGCTTCTTTTTTCTCTGCTACTTCTACAATCATTTTATGAATGAAGATACACAATGAGACAATGAAAACTAACTAAACTATCTATTATCCTCTGTATGTATGCGGTTCTGACGCTATGTACATCATTAAATGTGTAAGAAATGAGTTCAGGCCAATGTTCAAATTATCATCTCTTGCTATGGGTTAACGTTGAACAAAACACTGCCAATGCAACCTTTTTATAAGCCTCTTGTTTGGTGGTCAAGGGGAATAGTATGTATTTAATTCCAAAATAATTCATAGTTCAAAATGAACCCTTACCATTTTTCTCTTCCTTCTTTACATTTTCAGTATCTTTGTCTTCAGCAACTTTGGTTTTGTCAGCACCATTGGTCTGGTCAGCACCATTGGTCTGGTCAGCACCATTCTTGTGCTGCAAGGGAGCAATAGGTGTGTCATAACATGTTTGAGAATATACCACATATTGATGTAAAACGTTGTAAAAATGATTGTCACATAATGATGTAAAACAGTAACAAAAAGATTACTGTATGTTTAACTGCGTACCCCCCAGGACAAACATATGTTTGCAAATTTAAGCAATAATCCCTCCAGTAATCTGGTTGATCTGGATAAACTCCATAGTGACATTATAGCACTGCTGGTCTAAGTTATTTGGATAAGGTTTGATTCTCTACAGTCAATTCAGAGGGCCAATTGAGCTGTCCTTCAGAGGCAAACATCTGTGCCATTTCACAAACAAAACAAAGCCCCGTGTGGAAGAAGAAGAGCACTGTGAGTAGCGGGGGCGGAGTCTGCAGAAAAGCACCCAGCGGCACCTGCGTGATGTGGGGGCGCCAAGACAAAAGGCCACGCGGCTCAGAGGTTTCTCCAACTCACTGTTCCATTTCCATTGGCAGATGCGTCGCTGCTGCCGTTCTCTTTTTCTGCTACTTTCTCCACAACGACCTCTTTCTTCTCTTTCAAATCCTAGGAAAAAAAGTTCGTTCTCGATTAATTAAATGATTGCTCAACCATACCCTATCCAAATGAGTTATAAACTATCATTTCACAATGGGTAATCTTGAAATAGCTAGCAGTATGCCTCTCTGTTGGCAAAGTATAAGAAACATTGGCGACTGCTGCCAAGTATAGACTGAACACAATGGGAACTTCTCTAGATCAGGCTGCAGACGGTCTTCCCGCCTACCCAACACAGCACCGCAGATACCTTCGACTGAAACTGAGGTTATTCTCTAGATTACGCAGCAGAGGTCAAAAAGAGTTTGTCGGCCAAAGATTTACCTCAGCAATTTCTATACGTTTTATTGAATCCGATTTGGTCCATCAGTTATGTTAGATAGCCTAAGTAGTTTACAGTAGTTCTTGTCACTGTGTTGGTAAATTATACACCAATTGGCACCTGAATATATTTAGAAATGTGTTATGTATAACCGTATTTATTTCCTCATCAAAATTAGCCGTTTAAACGCAGAGAATGAGTAGCTAATAGTTGGGCAGTTGGCCATTGTTACGCGGAGAATGGAACCAGTAGGGGAAAAATGAATGAAACTCACCTTTGCCGTAATCTCTGTAGTTGTGGTCGTGTCTACTGCGCTATCAGCCATGGTTAATTTGCTAAAGGTCCTCTTGAAATTATGAATGTTTGGGCTTCGAAGCCTGGTTGTCGATAGTTTTATTGAAAGAGACGAGGGAGACTTTACACGAAGGATAGAGAGTGATGTATACCAGTTTCTTCTGTTTCAAACTCTTTGTAATCCACTAGTTAGAAAAGCGTTAGTCGATGGGAAATCTGATTGGACCAGGCTCAAGTGAGAAAAAATCGCTACGGCTTTTCATTTGAGGATTTGTTGTCAGTCTTTAAAAGTTGTCCCGCCTTTCAGGTTTTTTCAAGTAATTTCTTTCCTCATTGGTTGAATGCGTTAAAGCTCCTCGCTCGAGCTACTCCGACTTTGCTGTGATACATTTATAGGAAAGAAATTACAGGCTATATTCAAATGTAGTTTACTTTTTAACATTACGGTAATATGCGTGTTTGTAGTTGTTGCATACTAAAAGTTGAATAGAAGACGGTGTAGGCTGGAACAAGCCGAAAAGCATAAATGCCGATTTTGTAGCCTATGTTCTTTTGTGTGACTGAGTTGATGAAGGCATTTGAAAGTTCTAAATGTTCGCATGCGTTTTTTGTCGATCACGACGAAGATTAGTGGCATGCAGTCTCTAACTACTCTGACACAAAAAAAAATATTTTCTCTTGGTCTTTTCCCCCCTGAAATCTAGAGGTATCAAGTTACAGGAGACCGTTGATGATGAAACCAGTTCCTTGCCCTTGCTATTTTGGTTTGGGAAGATATTGGCGGCTATTTATTAACGGGTTTTGGAACAAAATCCCCTTTGTTTAAACATGAAGAAGCCTTCCTCGCACATTCCAGATGCTGGCTTGAAATGTAAACTCACAAAAAGCATAAGTGGTTTGGGTCTGAATGACAAAATCTAGACAATTGACAAATGTAGCTATTGTAAATATGAATGGAGTCTAGCTAGTGCTATAATGTTTTATTAATGTTTAATACTGCCATAAGCAGGACTTTTATATTGAAATGCACTGTACTATGCACGGCATCACAAATAAAGCAGTCAAGATACTCCCAGACATTGTGTATTCCGGGTGATATTAAGACACAAGTAGGACTTGTCACAACAGTGCCAACAAGGGTTTTCCTATAATAACAAACTCAATGGTATCATACAAGCTGACAGTGACTTAAGTTAATTAACAGCATGTAATCAAAATATTGAAAGTCTCCCACTGTCAGTGTTCAGTAAGTTGTTCAAACACAATGCATACATGCTGAGGACTGGTCATAAATCAGAGCTTTGTTTGAGGCCACATTTTCATGGCACAGAACCAGGTCATAGGGTCAGCAATTAATGTGTGGCTGTCTGCTTTGTGAGTCTGACAGACTAAGACAGCAAGGGGGAAGTGGATGGAAGGGGGGGAGGGGAGGGAGAGGGGGGGGGGAGAAGAGTACTTCCCAAGTAAAGATTGTGAGTGGATTTAGAGGAGCATTACACAGCATGCAAACATGTAGACAGACATTCAGTTCGACATGTCATTGTTTTTGACTGTTTTGATAATGAGGATGCCTCTTGTTGCTCAAAGTATAGTCGCTTCCAAATGATCTAAAGCTCCATCTCCGTCCATCTTGATGTGGATTGCTAAATAACGGTGACTTCCCTCATTAATTTCCTTATTGCAGACCTATTAATCTTTGAGAAAGAGAGAAATAGTGACTTGTAATAGTTTACCATAGCAGATTGCTCTTCCGGTCCCCCACAGAATTGTTTGAGATGAGACTGCCTTCTTACTCCGTCTATCATCTCACCTCACAGGTAGACTTTAGGGAGTGGCTACTCTCTCAAACTGGTTCAGTTCTTGGGGAATAAATACACAATCTCTTTACTCTCAAACTGGTGTAGTTATTGGGGAATGAATACATCTGAATAGAAATCTGAACATTGTTAAAAGCACAATTTCCCTGTAGTTGTGCCTATCAAATATAATACTATATTCAAATGTATCTGTAATGTTAAAAATGTGTTTGTGTGCATAGTGAACCCTGGGTCTCATTGGTCCTATTTGTTGGCCCTCCTGAGACTGAAAGATGAGACGAGTCTTCTCACTAGCAGTCTACAACTGCAAAATCTCTCTATACCACTTTCAACGGAAATTAAATTACGATGGGTGGTAACCCAGGGTAATTACACACAAACAGCTGTATGTCAATGTGTGATGACAACATGATTCTTAGTCTGTGAGTTTGTCTCCGCTGTGTAGGAGGATGAACATCTGTCCTCAGTGTAAGCGCTTATACCAAACACTGAACTTCAAGAAGGCTCTTTTGAAGTGCTAAAACATCAGGCACTAAATCTAGCTAGTAGTGTGTCTATGAATGGGAGACAGCACTTAAAAATTGACTCATCAGGGCAAAGTACCTGTGGTTACAGGACTGCACCCTTTCATTTAGCAGATTAGACCACATGGAGACTGCAGACCATACAAACAGTCAACTGTAGTCTATCGCAGTCAGCTTGTAACCCAGATTCAGTGAAGATACAGTCAGGCAGCGCCATAAAAGCAGACGGTCCAAGCATTACTCACTTACTGTAACTGGAAAATGGGAGCCATCCAAGAGAGGGAGGGAAAGAGGGGGAGTGTTTGTGAGATTATTTCCTGTCAGTTTTTCCTCTCCAGTGCTCGCTACCTCAGTTCATTTCCATGAGTACTAATTCCCTCACCAGCAGTGTGAGGGAACCTTTAGTATATTGACAGAAGTTGGTGGTTAACTACAAAGAGTTGAATCAAAGTGGCAACTTTCCATTTGTACTTCAAAGCCTTCTGGCTCTATACCTGTTTATTACCATCCTACTGTGCTACAGATAAATCAAACAGTTTTTCACAATCACACCTTAAAAACAAAGACAAAAGAATGCAACCCGACCTATGGAATGTCACGGCTGGAGGGGAGAGCAGTGAGGGCAGCCATTGAAGAGCAGAGGTCAGGATTAAGGGGGGGAAGGGGTTGGTCTCCTTAATTGGAATACTTGATGGGGGTTAACTAAATTCTTTTCTGTTAAACAGCGGTGTTCTGCACGCTCAGAGAAGCTTTCCATGAGTCTCAGGAAGAACATGGGGACAAAATAGATGTGGACCTCTCTCTCAGGCTGCATCAAACCTGGTATATCCCACTGAACCCATGTTGGCATGGTATCAGCCTGATGTCACTTTGTTGTCCCATGTATGTGTGTCTGCATGTGTGTGTGTGTGTATTTTAGCATTTGTCTCTTTGTGTAAGTGTAATTGTGTGATAAGATAATATAAGACACCAGGACCTTAAAATTGCAGATATCAACGCTGGTAATGACAAAACACTTGGACACAAGGACCTGGGTAGGAAGAAAATTTTATAAGAATGCATTGACTTAACTGACTTGTGCTCCCCATTCATCAGTGTTGACAAAATCCCATGCCTGAGTACACCTCCTGGAATGTGGCTCTGTGGCCCTTAGTTTGAATGATTCAACATGTTTTTAGGTGACAAAGACACTGAAGCATTACATTATTTATTTAAGTGAAGGTACATCTTGTCAGATCAAATTATCATAAAAGATAACATATAAATATGACATTTCATCACAAACATTTGTGCCAGAATACCATACAGATATGTGATTTAAATGAAGAAGGAGAGTCACTGATTCAACTTTTATTTTTGAGGTATTCTTGAAAAGAGAAAGTATAATGAAGTGAACACAGGGCTACAGAGATCAGGGTAGTAGCAGTAAAATGACAAGTAATTTCAGTGTTTCATATGCAAATGGGAATGTACCCGTGCTGTTTCCAAAGCTGCCTTACTTCACCTCATAAACCCCACCCGCACTCCTGCCTTGACACAAGGAAGTGGAAATTTCCAGTAGTTCATATATGGGTTTCTTGTGCTGCTCCTCCTCTCTCTGAGTTTCCCGCCTCCTGTCTACCTGCCTTTTCATCTAACCTGTTGAAATGGAAGCTCTGAGAAATTCTACTGATAAAACACCTCACCCTATCGTTTCATACTCTGCTTTGGCAAAGGAATTAAATTAATCTCCTCAGTCTTGTTTTTACTCTGAAATTATTTCCTGAATAACAAAGCATTATAACATTTTCTCATTGCTAAATTTTGTCTTCGTATTTTATAGTATTCCATCATCAACATCCTATGTTTAGCATAGGATGAGTATTTTGTTGTAGTTTCATATTGTAAATTTAAACGATAGCTTATTGGCAGGCCAATCGATGACAGTGCCTCCTGTTAGGATGAATGACGAGCAAAGGCTGTTGCATGAGATTGCAGAGCAGATGGTATATTTGCATTTCCTTGCAGAGCAGATCAGAAATGTTGCCTGTATTTGTTTTTATATACCGTTTTACCACAATTATGTCTACTTATCTACATACATGTTTAGATTTGTTTTGTCATATATCCACAAGAAATCAGTAAGAGCAATTGAGTTAGTAAAGTGTCAATCCAAAAACTGTCAAAGTCACAGCCTAAGGTAGTTTAACTTAAGAGGTATCTAAGGGGTTAGCTGATGTTCAGTGAGAAAACTCCATTAAATGCGGTGTACATGGTTTTGTTCAGGAAACCCTATTTACAAATCGGCGTCAATTTAGCTACCTATAAAATAACACGATAGCAACGCTAGGAAATGGACGCTAAACAGTGGAGCCGTGTGTCAGTGTGGAGTGGAGGAGTGTGTCAGTGGGCCCACTCACACTCTGACCTCCAAGCTCCATTGTGAAGCCTCAACAAAGAACCATCTGCACAGCCATCCGAGCTGAGACGAGGGCCACAGCTAGGGAAGAGGTTGGGGGCAGGGAGAGATAGGGACCTGGCAGGGCTCAGAGAGAGAATTGGGCGAGAGATTAGGGAAAGTAACAGTTCAAGGGGTGATTACCAAATCAGCCAGATTACCACATATGGTCAGAATCACTATATGATCTCCTGTGATTTTGATGAAGCACACATATTGGCTGAAAGTTAGTCAAAGAGTAAACAAAGACTAAACAAAATGGAGGATCGAGCCCCAGTGGAACGACAAATGGAGGACAGCCTTAATAGCCCATTACCTTTTCATGTCAAGATTAAGTCAACCGTCAGTCTAACTGGTCAAACACGGCTCATGTTTAACACTCTGTATAACTTCCATCTGTTTCCGGCTACCTCTGAAACTCACCATCTCAGTTACCAAAACTGAGGGTGTAAGTGTGTCCATTTAAATGGGAGCAACAGTAAAGGTTTTGGTCATTTGCGGTAGGATGTTCTGGAGAGAATAAAAATGTTACAGGTAGACATACATTAGGGAAAAATTACATGATCTACAGTAAGTAGGACCTGGAAACCAAGATTGCTTAGCAACAGAAAACCCTAGTTTATTGTCTGTGCAGCAGCTGTGAATCAGATGCTATCAATGCCAAGTGGCCTTTCTCTTCCTACTGCAGAAGCATGGAATGAGGTTTGGAGAAATCAAAATATCAATCTGCAAAAAACAATGGCTGTGAATACGAACTTCCTAAACATGAAACGTGATGATCATAGATATATATATAAAGGCCTTTATATATATCTATGGTGCTGATGGTATGGAAATAATTCTCTATCCTGTCTGTATCTACCATTTGAACGTAAACACTGTTGCCTGATTGGTCAGAGCCAGCTCCAGACCTCACAGAGAGTTGCCTGGCAACAAATATCAGTGGAAGAAGGGGGGACTCTTCAGTGGGAGATTGCAGCTGCAATCTCCCACTGAAGCTTGAAGCTGCAGGCAGACTAGGGAAATACCTGGCACTACGCCCAAATAAACAAACTATGAGAGAGACTGAGTACATAACCTCAGAGAAACCTTAAATGATTGCATAAAACATAACATACTCTGCCCTATGATCGGACTGATTGAACTGTCCTATGATTATACACTAATCATAGGACATAAAGGACTAATTCATTTTTACTGTCACATACTAACAAGAGAGAGAAAGATCTCTCAAGGGTCTTCCAAAGTCAAACACTGTTGTTTATGGATCATTCGTTACTAATTGGCACTCCAGAAACACGTTCTGTTTCCGATGCTGACCCAAATACAGCATGTAAACACTGAAGACCAGTGGTGAGATGTTTCACTTTCACAGAGAACTCACAGAGTTTACAGCACAGCAGTAAAGTACAACGTGCCATACACACGACCGGCCAACGGTGCAGCTCTTTTGGTAAAGGATATGAAAACACAGGAGTAAGAGAGAGAATGGAACAGGATGCAGACCAGCGGGTGTAGAGCTCTGATAGAAGTATGAGGACTGTAGATGTGTTACTGTGTTCATGTGGTGGGCTTGTATGTGTTAGTGTTTGTACACAAGTTCTATGGTGTGGGTGTAAATGTGCCTTGCACACTGACAGCTTCAGTTCTTTCCACACAACCTTTTTGTCATGGGTCAATCGAACAATTGTCTCAGACAACCAAAAGGAAGAAGGTGAAATGTTGCAAAGAGAAAAAGTGAGACAATAGATGGTGGAAGGCAACTGTGTAGTGGTAGAGGAAAATAAAACAAGAGGGAAAAATAAGGAAAATTCGACCCTACTTCCACTTACAATCAATAGTGAATTTTACTGATCAAAAGGAACAGAGATGTGAAGAACAGGGAGGTAAAGAGAGAGAAATTGAAGCAGGAAAATAATTGTAGGAGAGTGGTGGAGGGCTGGTAGTAGGCAGGGCATCAGGGAGGAGGTGGGCCTTGGGACTGGTGCAGGCCGTCTCCCAGAGCGATCGGGAGCCTTTGTTTGGAGTAGGAAATGAGGTTCTGTTGTGATTAAAGGGAGCGTTTCTATGGCAACAGACCAACAAACCGTGTGCACAGAACGTTTGTCGGGAATGTAGGGGTCCTGCTAAGAGTTGGATTTCAAAGAAAACAACCTCCATCTCATGTCTCCCTCTCCAACTTTCTTCATTGGACCCTTTTATCTTTGATAATCTATTTTCATCGCCACAAAATCTGGCCTAAGAGGCTTATCTTGAGCATACTGGGCCATACAAGCTAGACAAGTAACAGTTTCACTTCCTCACAAAACTGCTATGAAAATCTCCCTGCTGTCGTGCATTTGCACACACACCTAACAAATAGTCATATTTGTAGTCATGTATCTGGTAATCTACTCATTGACCAAAACACTACTCTCTGAATAAATACAGTATATATTTAGTTAGTGGTGGATACTAAAGAAGTAGATAGGCTTTGTAATTTCTTTTTGTACTTTTGTACCTTTTTAGTACCTTTTTACCTTTACATAAGTGTTTCCATTTAGGGAAACTTTTTACTTTCAATTCACTACATTTCAAAGTAAAGTGTCTCACTTGTGACGCCACAACTGTTGTGCGATACCTGTTAATACCACTTTGATTGTGGAGAAAAGGGATTGCTAGTCATAGACCTATTGTAAAGTAGACCAAGCATTAAAGAGGGCATCCCATTAGTTCCTATGGGCCATGTGCCCAGTGCAGCATTGAGGCTCGCTAAGCCAAGATATGGTCAACGCCATGTGGAACTTCAAGCTCGTCCGTTTTTGCGCAGTAGAGTGGCTCCCTGTGCTCCACCACAGTAAGCTGTGTCCTTTGATAAGGACATAACTGAGTAACTTGAATTATTAATGAAAGGGCAACGTGCTTATAATGGATGCCATTTTTATATATAAATATATAAATAGAGAAGTTTGCCTACTGTATTTTGGATGTCCGTAAACTCTGACAAACATAACCATACTAAATAATACTACTTTTACTTTTGATACTGAATTTAAAAAAATATCAGAGATTTTTTTACTTTGTCTCAAATAGAATTCAAATAGAAGACGTCTACTTTTAATAGAGTAATATTTATCAAGAATATCTGGAAATGTACTTTCACAAATACAGGATTTGTGTACTTTGTCCACCAGCCATGGAGTTCCTGTGCAAGCCAGAGGTGTAACTACGGCCTTTTGATCCTCTTTAAACCTTTAAATAGCAAAACTCGATTTTAAGTGTTCAGTAGGTTGGATAGAAGAATAAAGAACTTCCTTTCCTTGTCATTAGTCTGCATCTATGCTTCCACATGATTTCATCCATCTCAGAAAACTTTTAAAACGTGATCTATGAATGAATAGGTGTTTTAATTAATTAAAATAGACCCTAACAAATAATTTGTACATACAGGTTTATGTGAATTACATTTGTAGTAGATCAAAACAAGACATTTATGAGAAGCTGATCCTGTATTTGAGATATTTTTTTTTTAAACATACATCTGCGTAAGATTTTAAATCTGTGAGCTAGGAAATTATAAAAACAGACTTTTAAACATTTTAAAGGGCAAAATATGTTGCTTCTGGGCCTTTCAAAGACAATTAACTGGAAAGACTCAGATTGAGTTGTGCTCAAGAAGACAGAGGTGCTGCCCCCTTCTTTTCAATTGAGAAACTGCAACTGGATGAAGAATTGTTCTCAACACTCCGGAAGACACCGTCTTGTCTTGGATCCTTCCTATATTCTATACGCTTGTGAAACAGCCATCAGTGAGCAGTAATGGCCGTGGGTCATGGCAGATGGAAAAAAGAGGTGAAACCCCCAGTAAGCTAACAGACTTTATTAGATCCCTTCGTGTCTCCTCACCTAATGAGTTCAAGCTTACAGTAACAAATCCCAGTATTGTAACAGACCGTGATGAGGCTTCATATAATTAATTTTAATGGAAGAATACACCTAAAAAGTGAAATCATACCTAAATATTTCTACATCTTAGCTTTTTGTGACACATGGTTCCTATCGCTGAGGCCTTAATGTTCTACAAAAAGTGTTGTGTTTCGATCTAAATCGAGTCCACATCTACAGGGCCTATCGATAGATGGAGGAGGGCTGATAGTGCACATGACCTGTGCTGCCCACCTGCCCTGCCAGGCTCCGGTCCCCGTACAGCCAGGGTTGCATGCAGACTCAGGGCACCAGGGAGCGGTTCCTGTGGCCTTTGGTATCTCTCCCTCCAGCCGGACGGACTGAGTCCTCCTTACGCAGAACCTACACAGTCATTTTTTGAGGAGAGAATTAACTTGAGAACAATTAACCATGTATTGTCCAACCAGTCTGGGGGCGATACTGCTTAATACACATGTGAACATACTCACTACCAAAAATGATGGTACGTTAATGTGGTCCTTCTAATTCTATGGATACAATAGGCTCTGGGTATACATGAGTGAGTTTAGTGAGAGGCCCTAGCATAGTCCGTACAGTACGTATGTTTATCTAAGTTGAGAGAGTGTGTTTGTATCTCACCCCTGTTAAGATCCTCTGGCGTATTTCCCTCTTAGAGAGAGGTCTCTCCTCCTCATCCGTCAGAAGAGACTCCTCTGTGTCATAATCGACCCTGAGGGGCACACACACACACAACGTCAAAAATAGGTTCAAGTTGATGATCTTTTCAAAGTAAACACTCACACAGCCATTATAACCCAGAACAGTACCAACCCGGTGAGTAGGGGCTGAATGACTACGTTTTGTCTGGGAATCTCTGGATTCTGACCCAGGAGGAACCGAGCCAAATCTTTAGGGTCATAATCTCTCTCCAGGTCCTGTGGAGGACAGGGCAGACACATTAGCATGGTACAACTGTGTGTGTGTGTACAATTCATCCATTCATCCATTAATCACCAAGCAATCAAACAAACTATTTTCATCCAGCTTCATCCATCGACCAGATGCGTGTGTACAGGTGGCAGGACCGGGTCAGGTGCTCACCCTGGAGCTGAGGAAGGCCTGGATGGTGAGCATCTCATTGGTCCTCTGCTCCACCAGGCTCAGGTAGCTCATGATGTTGTTCTCCCTGATCCCAGCCGAGGAACCCAGCATCTCCTCAATGACCGAGCGGTCACAATCCATCTCCTGGAACAAGCTGTTCACTCCTGGAGTAAGCACACAACACAAGGGAAGGGAATGATGTGTTTGTGTGTGTCCAGCACTTCATATATTGTCTACTGTCAATTCGTTAAGGTAGGTATGTGGGATTGCATACCTCTTGTTTTGTCTGTGTGTGTGTGTGACTAAATATACCTGTCTTTATGTGGTCCAGGGTCTTGCTCACAGTGCTGGTCTGAGCTTCATACCCAAGTGCCTCAGACTCAGAGGATTTCTGGTGCTCGTCTGTCTCCCTCAACAGAGATTGATGCTCCCTGTCCTGCTTCAGTTCCTCCACTCCATACTGCTCCATCTCACCGTGGATCTGGAAGGCGCACACACACACACACACACACATTTAACCAAATTATATGAAAAAAGATGATAAGTATACATAATAGTATTCGTATAAATGTTAATACTGTAAATAGTGGGATGGTGAGAATTATATAGACCTGTTTGATCTGGTCTTTCAATGCTTCTACTTCGTTGTTCTGCTCGTTTACGTAGTTGAACAGGGCAAAGTTCTTATCTTCGACTGGAAAAAGAAGAATTAAAGTTTGACATGTTATGCTGAAATTGTGAGATTTGTCACAGTGTGTTGTTCTGTTTAGTCACAGTGTGTGGTTCTGTAATCGAGGTAGAACCTCTGTGTGTGTGTGTGTGTGGAACTGACCCTGGATGAAGCGGGAGACCAGCATGTCCAGGTTCTCCTCTCCAGTCACACTCTGGATCGTGTGGAAGACCTCCTCCAGCGACTCTATCGACTCCTCTCTGGAGTCCATCCTCTTCTGCTCTTTGAACTCTAAAAAAGCAACTCCTCATCATCATCATTAAAAGAAGCACAGTCCTTCAAAGTGCCCCACTCTTCATTTACCACTGGAGGATGCTGACAATAATAGGGGAGCGATTTGATATTAAAAGCTGTGAATTGAAATCCAATTGCATTCTGAAACTCCTAAAAGCCATCTGGCCTGGCTGCTCTGAACCCCAGGTTGGGTTTCTGTCACCGTACCGTGCCTGCGCCCCTGGTCCTGCCCCTGGTCCTGCCCGCTTCTCTCACTGCACTTGGTGGTCATGAATTGTTTGAGTCTGCGCTCGTGAGCGATCACCCTCTCCAGCTCCTTCATCTCTGCGCTGTACTGAGCCAGGTCCTTCACAGCCTTCTCCTTCATCACCGTCATCTTGGACTGGGCCTCCACTCTGAGACACAGGCAGAGGAGCGATGGGGGAATCCAGAATGTCAGGAGGTTCACGCACTGTGCCGGCAGATTCCAACCTGTTATACGGTTTTATTCATGTAGCAGATGCTTTTTATTAACTGATGCTTTAGGAGGCCCTTTCATGGAAAACGACTTCAAGCAGATTGCAGAAATCAGCGGGAACAAACACATGGTACGGTAGTGCTTTTACTCAGTAAAACCTGTGCTTTTACACCTAAGAAGAACACCCATACATGAACTTTACATCTATGGTTGGCTTACAGAACACTTAACTTTGCTCACACAACAATACACATGCAGTTAGTTGAGCAGCAACAGTTCACCCCCAGTCAAGGGGCCTTTCCCAGTGACTCTGAAACAAGCCATGTATGAAGCCTACAAGGACGTCAGCAGACTCCCCCATTCTGACCTGGCATCGTAGGCAGCAGTGGAGAGGCTGATCATGTCTCCGATCTCCTTTCGAATCTCCTGCAGCTCCTGATACACACGGGATGCAGAAGAGAGGTCCTGTCAGACCCTTCCACTACACCCTCCTCCAGAGAGGGCGAGTGACCGGGTAGCCACACGGCCTCTCACGCGTGTCTCCCTCTGCTCCTAGCCTCCGACTGGCTGTGCGGGCCGTCCCACCTTGCTCAGCCTGCGCTGCAGCTGCAGGAAGCGGCCTCGCTCCAGCCGCAGGGTCTCCAGGTTTTCCCTCAGGTGGCTGTTCTTGGTCAGCTGCTCGTTGAAGCGGACGAGCGCCTGCAGAGGTCAAAGGTTAGACAGGTTACTCATGTTGTTTTTCTGATAAGAGTCCCCAATAAAACATGACCATAAAGTGATGTCTGTGTTCAAGGCTTGAAACCAAAAATGAATAAATCAAAAATTGTAGATGACGAGGGCTTCTATGGTGTTGAACTTGCAGTCGCTTCAACCCGCCACTCAGCGACTGAGTGTTCGGCGGCATCACCTACTCACTCTGTCCAGTCTGTATTCCAGGGTGCGCGTGGCCTTCGGAGTTTGCCGAGGCTGGGACTTCTGGGTGACCTTCCCACTTCTGAGCTCTGTCAGCTTCCTCTCTAAGCAAGCTATCTGTAAACCCACACACAGCTCACGGCAGAGACAGAGTAGAATGCACCATTCTGTGTGTGTGAAAAGTGTGTGTGTGTGTGTGTGTGTGTATGTGTGTGTGTGTCTTGTACTTGTACGTGTTGGCCTAAAAGTATGCAAGTTAGCGTGTCTGAGCGGATACAAAGGTGCAGTCTACCTGCTTCGCCAGATCAGCCTGGAACTGCTTCTCTCTCTCAAGCTTGTCGTCCACCTGGTCCTTCTGGTCCAGCATTGAGTGCAGGTTCAGAGCACTCTCAGTGTCCTGCTGCCGCTTGGATCCACTCTCACACACAGCCAGGTCCAGCCTCATCTCTTCTTGCTCCTTCTCCAGCTTCTCTATCTCATAGCTACAGTCACACAGATAAACTATAAATTTATATATATATATATGTATAACTTGTTTCAGGGAATACTAATAGTCAAGGAAGAAATTTGAATCATTCAATAAATGATCTATGCATTTGCTACGTGTACTTTTACCAATAACACATACACTCACACACACACACTTAACCTACCGTTGTCTGCGGATGTGTTCCTGAGACTGAATGTTGTAGGCCTGCCTGTCTCCCTCCATGATGCGAAACTGCCTGTGAAGTTTTCCCATCTCTGTCTCCGCTAGAGCACAACACAAACGTGTAGATCATGTTAGCTAGTCGACATAAATTATGCACAAAAAGGTTTTAGTTTGTCAGGTTGATGTTGTGGTACCAAATCAAATACAGACTGATCTGAAATGCTCCTCTTGGTATCTCAAAATGCATAGGTGGGCCTACCTATCACGTCAAGATCCAGCTCACTGCTGTCCGAGTGAACACTAGTTGCAGACCTTCCCCGAGGCATGGTTAGGCCACTGGTTTTAGATCCGGTTTTTCCAATTTGATAGACGTCGATAAATGGGAACTTCGCTAAGTGCACAAAATGTATAACCACAAATATATTGTATTTAAACTTTGCTAGATTTAACACATTTGAAATTTTCTAAAATATTATTTCGGTTAGCTAGATATCTAATTTGCTTTCTCTTACTTGGAGATACCCTCCTTGCTCGCTCGCTGCTTCGTTGTTGTTGGCAACCGTTTCCAAGCACAGTAACGCGTGACAGTCAAGACAAGAACGATAGTGAGCAGTACAGAGGCATGATAAAATGCACACACAACTAAACTTGTTTTAGCCTACTTGTCTAGCCTACTCTAGGTATAGGCTAGACAAGTAAAATAATTGTAGTAGTACATTTGTGCACAGGTTTCCCATCAGAAACTGTGACCGCATGATTATTCGCGGTAGTTACATATGTTTATCTGAAAGTAAATAAAATATATTAAGGTACATTTTCTCTGAAATGTTTCTAAACATGTATTTCTTTGTGACTGCATGCACGAGTTACATTTGTAATAATAACCTACCTAAAACTTACACTAGACCTACATTCAAAACTTTAAATTCTACTGTAAAGAAAAGAAAAAACGAAATATGTAATGTACCAGCACATTGGGTAAGTTGTCAGTATGTGACCCCACTGTAACCAGGGTTCTAAATTAACACCCGCCAAACCGCCAAATGCGGGTTAAAATCCATTTTGGCGGGTGTTAATAAAAACTCACTAGCCAGTTTCGCCGGTGATACATGAGGCATTACATGAATGATACATAAGGCTGTTCTCGGCATGGTTCTCGGTCATTTATCCCCCTGGCAGTATTTCCTGAGTTTCCCATGAACACTGTGCCGTAATGCTACGTGATAACGTTTTATAGCCCATTGGCTGCGCGCAGTTGAAGTGAAACCGGCGCGAGAAACCGTGGAAACGAACGGAGTTTCCACCAGCAAACACAAGGAAGAAGTCAAACGAAGCATAGCGGATCATAGGAGGTAATAAGAGCTAGCTAGAGTAGTAAAGTAAAAAGTTAACTTAATGCAGCGGTGGTTAGGACAAAGTTATGGGGGCGAGAAGAGGAACGAGGCAGGGGATGAGGATATTGATAGCACTAGAGAAACGAAGAAAAGAGAATGTAATGCCATTGTGGCTGACAGGTCGGGAATGGCTTGTGTTTGACAATGAAAATGTTTACATTTACATTTATTCATTTAGCAGACGCTTTTATCCAAAGCGACTTCCAAGAGAGAGCTTCACAAAGTGCATAGGTCACTGATAATAACAACAAGATAACCCCACAGCATTGCGGGTAGTCAAAAACAAGATTGTGAACAACCAAAAAAAATAGTGCTAAAGGGAAGAAACCATAAGAGCATGTAGTTAAACAAGTTAAAATTACACAACATTAATCTCTAAGTGCAGGTGTACCTGTAGGAAAGCAATAAAAATAGGATTAACTAAAAAAAAAAAAAAAAAAAAAAGAATACAACAGTTTAAATCAGCTACCACTAACCAACAAGAGCAACAGTCTAAGCAAGAGTCAGTGTGAACCTTGAGGAAACTAACGTTGGGTTCAGCAAACCATTCCTAAGTACCATTGTACTCCCGGAACAAGTGCGTCTTGAGCCTTCTCTTGAAGGTGGAGAGACAGTCCGTGTCTCTGATGGAGGTGGGGAGTTGATTCCACTGAAATGTTGTCTGAAATGTTTTGTAAGGATTGCCGCATGTAGTCTATGCATAAGAAAAATTATGTTGCTTACTGACACAGTCTAGTGTAATGTAAATACACTGTTCTTAATAACGAGTATATTGGGTCAGTTTAATTAAAGCCTGCTTAGGACAAAACGTTACTGTAAATGCATGGGCAGGAGTCAATCTCATCATGATGCGAATGGACGTTTTAGCCGACATGTGCAAACGCGCTGCAAATATAGACAAAGCACACGCAAATTGACAAACACAAGCAAATTAAGAAAACAGCTTCATGTATTTGACAACATATGCGCAGCATTCAGCAAACGCGCTGCAAATATAGAAACGCGCTGCAAATACATACAACACAACCAAATGGGCTACATAAACACGCTGCAAATATAGAAACGCGCTGCAAAAAGGAAAGCACGCAAACCCCGAAAACAAATGCAAACAGAAAAAAGCTGCATCCAGAAAACACAACGGAAGAGCTCCAGGCCTCTAGTAGGAGCGCTAAGTGGAAGAGCGTGATTTTCGAACCAGAGAGGGCGGATGAGAAGTTTGTTTTGAATAAGGGGACCAAAATCGAAGTAAAGAGGCAACATAAAAAGATTAGTATCCATTTTTGTATTCATGTGCCCCTCCTCTTTTACAGTTTTTCAAAAGACTTACTTCGATGTTAGTACAAACTTTTCATATGCTCTCTCTTTCTATCTCGCTCCATGGGGTCGAAAATCAAGATGTTCCACTTGGATCTCCCCCTAGAGGCCTGGAAAACTTCCGTTGTGAAAACTGGATGCAGCATTTTTGGTTTGCGTGCTTTCGTTTTTGCAACGCGTTTATGTACTGCAGCGTTCTTGGTTTGCGTGCTTTCGTTTTTGCAACGCGTATTTGCAGCGTGTTTATGTATTTGGTTGTGTTGTGCGTATTTGCAGCGCGTTTGCTGAATGCTACGCATGTGTTGTCAAATTAATTAAGATGTTTTCTTAATTTGCTTGTGTTTTGTCTGTATGCATGTGTTTTCTTAGTTTGCAGCGCGTTTGCACATGTCGGCCACCGTACATTTACAATAAATCGTGTCCTTACTTAGTCACGTGTTGGTGATTTCACATACCCTTGCATCATACTTCTGTGCTTCATTTTACTTCATTTTCTGTGTTTTTCATGCCAACAATGTTAATAAAATGATCAAATGCATTCAGTGAAACTAATAATTGTTCTTATTTTCACCGGAAAGAATTTGGCTAGTGGAAATTCTGTTCTTTAGAAAGTTACCAGCCAAATTGGCTGGTGATCAAAAAAGTTAATTTAGAACCCTGACTGTAACTGCTTAATAGAGGAGTTAAACTTCAAAATATTTTACACGCACAGGCAAATTATGCGGAATGTAAAAGAGTTTAAAAGCTAGCAAAGGTGCATGCCAAATCGTATCGTAGCTAGACTACTGCTCTGCCAACAGTAGGTAGGCCTACTGTTGCATGCAGTATGAATACAGCCATGGCTTCTATACTTCTTCGCCTTGAACTTTGACCCTTGTCGTCGTCGTCCTCCCCCTCTCCAGTCTTGACCTCTATAGCAGCAAGATTGTGTACTGGAATCATGACATAACATCTGTGTTTGTATTTATACCTTGTTTTTACAGTCAATGATTTAGACACAAAAAACAACAGCGCAGCATTTTCGGATTTTATTGATTTTTCATAAACAGGATACTATCATCATAAGCTATCATTCCGTTAAGCCATGAAAGGCTCAGAATACTAAAATTAGAGAGTTTTAATAAGCAGTCACTGTTGGTTCTGCTGTTCCTCCTGTTGGTTTGGTGAGGTACCCTCGAGGAAGGTACGGAAGTGGTCTGGTTTATTCAAATCGGGTTTCTTCACCAGCAGGTGACACTTCGGGAAGCAGTAGGCCCCCACCAGCCCCATGTTGCTCAGCAAACTGACAGTCACATGAGCAATAGACTGGCCCTTGAGTTGAAATGCGGTGTAGGTAGGAATAAACGCCACCCAAACCACACAGTAGATGATGGTGGAGAAAGTGATGTCCCTGGCCAGGTTGTATTGGTGAACAGGCTTTACTGCCATGAAGGTGCACATGAAGGAGATGAGAGCCAAGAGAACATTGAAGCCTTGCATCATGCCAAAGGCAATGATGGGCTCTGTTGGGCATGGCTGGAATGTGACCACAAATGTCACCTCCATGTTTTCCATGTGGTTGGATAGAGATGGCACTGTCTGTATAAACATGCCAATGAGTCCTGCCTGCACTCCACTGCAAGCCAGCACCAGGAGCCAGCTTCCAAGGCTCCTCATCATGCCCAGGTGGGAGGGGGCATTCTGGGGAAACTCGGTCACGTACACTATCTGCAGAAAGTTGGGTGTTAGCAAGGACACCGAGATTTGTACACATTATTTTGACATGTTACCTTTTATAACGTGGCCACAGTGGAAACTTAATAAACCTTGGCCTTCCATTTAAATTAATTATTTTACACAAAACTCACATGGCTTTATCTCTAGGAGCCATTGCAAGGCTCAGACAGTCATCATACACCCACCCCACATTTTGCACGTGACTTCATAACCCTCCATTAAAACATCAAAGCATCAAATAGAAGGCCTCACCTGCAGAGAGATGGTGAGGATGGTTGCCAGGCTGATGGTGTGGAAGATGCAGGTGAGCGGCAGCTGCAGGCGGCACACAAGATCCCCCGGCTGACCCAGGAACAGCAGCAGGCTGACGCAGCCCCCTGCCAAGCTGAGCAGGGACAAGCCCCAGAGGGCTCCCCCAGAGGCAGACACCATGGGGGTATCCCTGTGCTGGAGGAACAGGACCCCCGCCAGCCCCTGGCACCCCAGCAGGAGAGCCATACCCAGCATCAGACACAGCGACGCTGGCTCGACCCAGGTCAGGTACTCAAAAGTGGGCTCGGTACAGTTAGTGCTGCTTTTCAGCGACCACTGACCCACGGGACACTTTGTGCACTGTATGTCCTCTGTGCATTTGAGAGGGGGACAGTGGGGGTGGTACAGAGAGATGGGTTAGACTGACTGTGTTTGGGAGTTTGTGATTGAAATATTTGCTTTGCTGATGTGCATAGCTCTCTGGCTAATTACTTAATTCCCTCCCTCATGATCTTGTTGACTCACTCATTCACTGACTCACTTTATAAAACGACATATACATTTGAAAACATATTATATAGAAATACAGTGACCAACCTTTGTTTTTTTGGTATGTTCCTGGTCCACAGTCAATGCAGTCATAGCAACAGGAGTGAAACCCTTTTACTCTGCGCACCTGGCCATTAGCACACTCACTAGAGCAGGTCGACACAGGGACCTGGAAGGGAAACAGGTCAAATCAAATGTTTGACTTTCATTGTTTAAGCTGGTTTGACTTGTGTGGCTCTACTACCTTTTGAGTATAATTTCAATCATGTCACACCTGTGCGCTGAAGAGATTGTTTAAGAATTGACATGGAGGTTTTGTTACGCCAGCTGTAATATAAGATTTTGCAGTATATGCCTTCTAAAATGAGGACGGTCCTGGATAGAGTAGCATACCTGGGAATTGGTTGTATACCACTGGATAAGGGATTGGTTTATGGACAGATTCTGTTTGAAGGTGCCAATGTCCGCAAACCTCAAACTCATATTCACCCAGACCCACTGGATGAGGTCATATCCTGTGCTTGGGTTTCCTTCTGTATCAAACTTTATATCATTTCCATTCAACTTGAAATAAACTTTCTTCAGGTCCTCCAGCAGCTGCAAAGCAAGGTTTTGAATATCATGTTCAGGATATGGAACTATATAACTATATATTCATATAGTCTCATATTTAGGATTACAGGTCACATTCCATTAATGGTGTATCACTCTCCTAGTCAGTATAATGGGGGTGCTCCTACTACTTTACCTTCCAAGGGTATATTTTGGTTTGAGTGTTCCATTGACACTTGGTGGAATTACAGCCAAGCATTTTGTGAAGTCCATGAGCCACGCTGTACACAGCAGCATACACTGAAAACGCAGCCTTTTGGACCTGGTTGTCTGTCACGATGCTCAGGTTGGCCACAGACAGGCTCCAACACTCTGGGCAGGGGTTGCTGAAAGATTGCATGTCGGATGTGGTCTCTGAGTCTAGGCTGGGAGAAGCTTGTGTGGCCCTCTCCTCGCTGAACTTCCAGAGAAATTCCTGTGTGTAATTGGTGAGCAAAGCCACAGGCTCTATCTCATCGGTGAAAGCAAGGATGGTGCCCACTGTGTTGATGCCAGGCAGGCTGGACACAGCCTTGTGCAGGGCCCAGGCTGTGCTGGCCACCCATACCCCAGTCATGTTCCTCCTGATCACCTGAACACATGGCAGCACGCACAATCTCTCATAGGAACGGATACGTAAGAAAAACACATTCATAAATAAAATGATGAAACATAGGCTATACATTTTTTGCTTTAGCTTTGTTTTCCAGTAGACGTTTTTCGCTCAACGTTCTGACCACTCAAAACCGTACCAACTCAGACACAAACAAAACATTTCCGCTGACCTCTTTAAAGAAGGCTGCAGTAGACTCGGCAAGGGCGAACACCACCACCACCTTCACTTTGCTGCTTGTGATGTGGTCCAGTATCAGGTTGATCTCCGACTCCGGGTCACTGTAGACAGGAATTAACCCCTCGTATGCCACGCAGATTGCGCTGTCCGTAGCAATGGTGCTGAGGAGCCTCAGGCCCTGGCGTCCGTAATCCTCCCCGCTACCCACCACGGCCACCCAGTTCCATTCAAACCTCAACAGAAGCTGCACAATGGCCCCTGCCTGCAGCTTGTCGCTGGGCACCGTACGCAGGAACGATGGGTACAGTTGCTTATCGCTTAGTCTGTCACTGGTGGCTCGGTAACTGATCTGAGGACAAGGAAAAGTACAACCACTGAAACCTAGAATTAAATTATGTATATATATATATATAAATATGGGGGTACCAATACGTTTTGAGAATACGAAATGCATTCCCTCTTATTATTCAGACAAACCCAATATTTGTGTGAAACGGAACCTTTTCCAATGAGCAACCTCACCTGTGGCATGAGGAAGAATCCAAGCATCTTCCCGGTAATGGAGGCCATCTCAGAGATGCTGGGCCCAATCACGGCCACCACTCTGGTCTCATAGTTGGTATAGTTGCATCTGATGGCCAGCTTTCTGCTGGAGCCCTCAGTGAGGAACAGCAGCGTGGGCTTCACGATCACATCAGACTGCTTGCAGGTGTCATAGATCTCGTAGCCCAGCTTGACGCCCGGCAGTAGGTCTGAGTTAGCGTTGATCTCGTTCACGGTGTACTTCATCACCAGGGCCAGGCCCAGCCCTTCTTCGTTGATTCTGCCAGAACGGACACGCGCGGGGGAAAAGAGGGGTGATCACAGAGAGGAAACTCTGGAATAGCATGCTTGTTCAAATTTGGATCCCGTCTGACTTAAAGGGCAGATGTGTTAGTGATTGATTAACAACATGGTGGCTATTTCCCCCTGATTCAGTGAATAACGTGAGACACTTTGAATAGAAGTGTACCCCTAACCCTAACAACAGAGACCTGAAATGATGTGTGAACAAACATGGTTATGTGTGACCAAATATAACAACCAGTGAAAAGTGTTGATGATGATTGGGCCTCTTCCCGTGGCCGTCCTCACCTGCGACACTCGATGTGGTTGGGCTCGTCTCTCTGGCTCAGGTTGCTGGTGAGTTGGTTGATAGGGAACAAACCCCCCAGCATGATGTCTCCCGTCTCTTTGAACAGGTTTGTGGAAATGTTCTGGAACCAGGTGGGCTGACTCTGTGTCCAGCCTGGACCACTCAGCCAGCACAGGGCCAGCAGCAGCCCCAACAGAGCACCCATGACTCTCTGAGAAGAGGGGAACAGAACGGGATGAATGCCCTAGCAGGCGAGCTGTTGGTGGGATGAGAACACCAAAAATGTCCTGGCTCCAGGTTTTGGTCAGAAACACGAATGGCACTGTAGAAAAGACACATGGATGACATGAAACATCTCCTTAGTCGTGGTATTGTATGCGATGCAACAGAAGACATATTACAATTGTTTCCTGAGGGAATAGGATGAACATGATATGATGGCAGAGGAGCGCTCAGCCTGGTGTGTAAAAACCTGGGCGCAGACTCACCTGGAGAGGATGTTTTGTAGATGCTGGTTGATAGACGAAGAGAAGCTCTCTGTCCGTGCCGCCTGTGTCTCCTGTGTGGTGCTCCTGGCCAAGTGAAGGAGGTCGGTGTCTGCCAGTCTTCTGTGTCACGCCAGGTGTGCTGGCAACATGGCTGATGGGACCTGCATTCAAATTGTGTGGTGATTATGGAGATGTTGGGAAGCTAAATGCCAGCCATTAGCTTCCCAACTGCTTCTCCCTACTCACTCTTAGTTTCTCCCCCAGACATATTTCTCTGAAATCTCTATGAAAAGGGGGCTTCGGTCCACATGGGCTCATGCTCAGGTGACTAATTTTAGATTGTGTGCAAATGAAGAATTTGTTTTTTTTATTGGACTACTGAATTCTGAATAGACTTCAGTGGTAGGTTTACATTGTATGTGTTTAATGACAGGACTTCCTGAATATTTTCCTGACATTTCCTTGTGTTGTCCATTCTTCAATGCAGTTAATGTTCAGAGGCAAAAGGGTGTATCTTCCTGTGGTCTCGTCTGAGCAGGTCGGATGTCACAGTACACCTTTGGAGTTTTGTCTGTGTGTATGTGACAAGGTGCTGTGGTCATCTCATTGTTTCATCTACAGGGAAATTCAGTGCACTGTGGCCATGGTGTGCGTTCCCAGACCCACCTAATTGTGTCATTAGTCACGTTGTCTTTGTTGGTACGGTAACAAAGCATAAACATTGTTGTGTTCTTTATTGTAGTTTATTTTTTTACAGTGTTCTGTGAAATAAAGTCATAGAAAGGGGAGATGTTGCACTGCGTTAGCACCAGTGCAATATGCCTTTATAAACAGTGTTAGTGGTTGATGTTGTGTAGTGCTGTAACAGGATATTTGGTAGACATGTTATGTTTTTGTGTGATTGTTTTGCATTCAGGTTCTTGGTACTTGATTGTTCACAGGGTTTGCATGCATTTTTGCATGTTATTCTTTTTCTCAATTTACATCTCAACCGAATGTTGGATTTCCTCCCAGTGTTTTTGCATGAAGCAACAAATACTCCTTAAAAGGTTGCTCTTCTTTTGTTTTTACAAACACAACAATGTAAATTGTGTAATTACAGATGCACTGTCAATTACTGTAACTTGTAGTTGCTGAATGTAATGGGCCTTCTTGCATGTCCATGTACACTGTTCATTGGAGGTTAACAGGTTCACTCTGATGAGTCATTCACGTAAGTGCAGACATGTTCCTGGGGCAGATATCTTCAGGTGATCTTCAATCTATCGCTAGGAGAATCTTGACGTAAGCAGACAAAGATACATACCAAGACTGGTGGTAAACCAAACTATTTCCCTTTGGTGTCTTATCACTACCACACAAGCAATTATGTTTTTCTTTCTTTTATGTTTACCTGCAGGACCCAGTATTGTGAATACATTAAAATGTTAGGTTGCATAGCAATTAACAAGTTGTTAAAATATTTAGAATTGCTCCCCCTGTCCTCGTGTACACAGTGTTTATGTGTTGCACCAAGATGTTTTGCCAGTCTATGAATTCTAACCAAACAATCATATTGTTTGTGAATTGTAATGTGTGTGAGTGGGTGTGTTTTTTTGGTTAACTTTTAATTCAAATGGATGTTATTCCAGTGCTTTCAATACAGTTCCAGACAATCCTACAAAGTCATAAACACACACACCTTTCTGAACAGGAACAATCACTAGGTGGCAGGTGTGAGCCAAAAACACAATCAAACTCTTCTGCAAAGATTCTGCAGGGGAACTGCCTCCCCACTACCTCATCTGTGGGTACAGTGTCTGTGCTGCCAAAACCAGATGTAGAGTATCTGTGTGTACAGTGTCTGTGCTGCCAAAACCAGATGTAGAGTATCTGTCCTGTGAGAGGTTGGAGGCCTGCTGAGAGAGATGCCTGGGGTCAGGGAGAGTCCAGTTTGCTGTTCCGTAGATAGCAGAGGAGGTTTTCAGTCAGGGACACTGTGTTCTGTGGGTTATTATACAGCTGATAAGAGAGTCAGCATACCTTCCCACTCAGAACAAACATTTATTGACCCGGCATGTCACAGACATCCCAGATGTCACTGATGCCCTGAATCTGAACAAACATGCTGCCGTTTGTCCCTCAGCTCTAGTTGCCTTACATTTCTTCAATTTCAAGTTTTTACCTGCAGGGCCGCTTTTGTTACGCAAACAAACACACGTTTTACACGTATATAGTCATTGCACATCATTTTATGCTTGCATACAATCCTCACTTTATTACAAATCTAATAAAGCTCTTTTTGTGTAATTATAGTGTCATAATGTTGTCTGTAGTGAATTATTGCAGTGCACTAAACAAGTCATGTTCCTTTCCCCATACACTGGCCTGCCGGTGTGTCAGTAGCAGTGTTGACATAGCTGGTAAACAGCCCTTCTGGAACTGGTGCCATTTCCTTCTGGTCATAAAGGGTACAGTAGGATACAGCCTGTACTGTCCCTCCTCTGACTGAGAGGAAGAGAGGGAGGGAGGGAGGGAGGGAGGGAGGGAGGGAGGGAGGGAGGGAGGGAGGGAGGGAGGGAGGGAGGGAGGGAGGAAGGAAGGAGGGAAGGAGGGAGGGAGAACCAAAATCACAGCTCTCTCTCTTTCAGCAGCCTACTCTCACCCATTCCCTCCCTCCATCCATCCATCCATCCCCAGTCCCTCCTCCCCTCCCCATCTCACCCCCCTCCCCTGGCCACAGAACGGCCGGATCAGGCCCTCTCTAATCTGCTTCATTGGCCAGAGGAACACTGGCTTCGTTGTTGACATGTTGGCCTCCTACCCCACAGGGCCTGACAAATGATTAACCAGCCTCTCTGTGCTGCAGAGCCCAGGGCATCCTGGACAGTCAGCCCAGCTTGGGGCACTGCCTGCAGGCCAGCTGGGAGGGAACACTGAGCCCTGCTGCTGGAGGCAGGAGCTCAGGCCATCTGTCATGATCAGCTCCATGGCCTGACTGTGTTCTGACTGGAAGGAAGCAGTGTGGGAACCAACCAGGGGCCCTGCTGTGCCAAGGCAAGGGTGAGGGGGTTGGTCAGGGAGGCAGAACAGGCCATGCCAACCCAGCTGTGGTGTAGTTAGCCATGAGACGAGGTTATCAGCTGTCGATAATATTGCTCGCTTTGAGCGTTAACCTGGAAGGTCGCGTGTGTTAACTGGATGAACCGACTGTGCATGCTGGGGAGGTGCTTCATCTAGTCTCTAAGGGTTAAACTGACCATTCATCCCCCCTTGCTGCCTCCCTTCAGTGGATCAACCTGTTATTCTGGCCTTGTGTGTGTGTGTTTGTGTGTGTGTGTGCGTGTGTGTGTGTCTGCTCGCTTGTGCACGTGTGCACACGTGTGTATTTGAGCCTTTTATTTACCCACCACACTGTGTAGTACATGGCATGCATTGTTTGTTACAACCAAAATTCACATACTGTAGGCAACCGATACATTTCATGTGTCACAGTCCCTTCGCTTGCATCAGACACACAGAAAGAGATGGTTGTTGTTTGAAGATCTCGTGTCAGCGCACAGCTTTTCAAGCTCTGTATCCATTAGGTAAAACTAAAGACCCAGATTCGTAGAATCCAGCGTTTTTTTTCTTCTTCAAATTCTCAGAATGTATTGTGAATGACAATTAGGGTTCAAGGACTGGAACAAATGATGTTGACTGTTCAGAGTGAGTAACCTGCAATCGGGGGAGAAGATGACGGGGGCTGCCTCTGCAGGTTGTGCAGTGGAGGTTGACCAGGGTACTGGCCCCTTGCCTGGGTCAAGGAGTTGGTGGGAGAATGCAGCATGGCAAGGCAGCAGAGACTGGGTCTGCTGTAGAAACCCTTGGGAGGTACTGGGGACTGAGTAAGAACAGGGAAGTGCTCTGATGTTCAGGGAATGTTCGAGGACAAGTGTTGGAGAGTGACTGAGAGAGAAGGATTGAGAGAGAGAGAGAGAGAGAGAGAGAGAGAGAGAGGGAGGGAGAGAGAGAGAGAGAGAGAGAGAGAGAGAGAGAAAGAGAGAGAGAGAGAGAGAGAGAGAGAGAGAGAGAGAGAGAGAGAGAGAGAGAGGGAGAGGGAGGGAGAGAGGGAGGGAGGGAGCAAGAGATGTAGGCAAACTGAGAGGTGGGGGATGTGTGTGTGGGTGGACAGAGGAGATATGCTAATAATTGACTTACTTGTGCCTCAGGCTTTGTCGATGTAGTTCGTTTGGAGGAAATAGGTTATGAAATTTCTTTGTTACACCATTGTGTCTAATCCTTCATGATGATTCAACTTGCATGCACCCCAACCTGCATGTGCGTGTGTTTCATGCGGGTGACTGTATGTGTATGTGTGTAAATATGGTTATTTGTGTGTGGGTGTGGGTGTTTGTGTGGGTGTAATTGTTTGTGAATATGTGTGCGTCTATGTGTGGGTATATGCATATGGGTGTGAGTGCTTGTGTAGTAGTGTGTCAGTGGGTGTGTGCACGTGTGTGTATGTGTGTATACCTGTGTTGGTGTGTTGGTGTGCATGTACGCTGTGTCATGCCCCACAGCTACATCATTAAAAAGGTCACAGCTCTCATCTGTCACTCAGCCTCTGGTCAGGGACTCAACAGAGGAGTTTATCTGTGGTCTGTGCATGAGGCCTGTGATTTCCCATTTTGGCTGGAACCCGTTCAAACTGGTCAGCTGTATCCTGTATACCCAAAAGCAATTATATCCCAAGGTAATACAGCAGGCAATATAGCTAGTTTTCACGGTGGGAATTACAGTTCAGTGAGTACAAGCTTGTCAGATGATGTTAGCATCAATACCCCCATCAACTTGAAGACAGGTCTGGGCACAAGCACTGCCAAGCCTGTCCACACAAGCATACAGTCTCCGGCCATGTTTTTACAATTATAATGTAATTATACTCATGTATATTGTCATTCATTTCATTTAGTAAGACACTTTTGTCCAAAATGACATACAGAGGTGGGATTTGAACCTGTGACCTCTGGTCTCCATCTGCAAGGGGAATGCTTTATGACTGAACCCAACTCATCCATGATCAATTGGAGCAGAGCCCTTTCCTTACGTGGGCAACACTGCATCGAGTTTGGATGGCATTTTGGGCAACAGTAGGCAGGGCTGATGCTCCCTGGGAGCTAGCTCTACTCAGGCCCTGTTTCAGCTGAGGTAGCCCTGTCAGTGAGAGAACCAGCTCTACTCAGGCTTTGTTTCAGCTGAGGTAGCCCTGTCAGTGAGAGAGCCAGCTCTACTCAGGCTTTGTTTCAGCTGAGGTAGCCATGTCAGTCAGAGAGCCAGCTCTACTCAGGCTTTGTTTCAGCTGAGGTAGCCCTGTCAGTGAGAGAGCCAGCTCTACTCAGGCTTTGTTTCAGCTGAGGTAGCCCTGTCAGTGAGAGAGCCAGCTCTACTCAGGCTTTGTTTTAGCTGAGGTAGCCCTGTCAGTGAGAGAGCCAGCTCTACTCAGGCTTTGTTTCAGCTGAGGTAGCCCTGTCAGTCAGAGAGCCAGCTCTACTCAGGCTTTGTTTCAGCTGAGGTAGCCCTGTCAGTGAGAGAGCCAGCTCAACTCAGGCTTTGTTTTAGCTGAGGAAGCCCTGTCAGTGAGAGACACCCTGTGAGTGGGCGGCTAGTTCTGAACTCTGTTCAGAGTTGTCATCCCCACAGGCCCAGACCCAGTGAGGGAACAGGGAGCAGGCACTGGAATTTTACCAGGTCAGACTTATGTAAGAGGCAAGAGTCACCATGTTGCACCGGCAGGGTGACAACATCTGCCATCTGACAAACAAGTGGTAGGGAGGGTGAGAGAGACACAAAGGAAGCGAAAGAGAGAGAAAATTATAGGGGGGAAGAAAAGGGTTGAATGAAGGGAAGATTAAATCACGAGTTGAATATACAGCAGACATGCAATGTTGTAAAATACTGTTGGAACTGTTGCACTTTTGCTCCTTGCTGCCCCAACTACATGCACTATTTGTACGTTGGTTCGGATAAAAGCGTAAGCTTAACAAATGTACGTAAATGTAACTAATGAGGAAGCCACTGACAGGAGAGGGGGTTAAGGCAGGAGTACCCTTCGGGTGAAGGCATACACACTCTATAAGACTCTGGCAGCAGCAGTAATCCTGGCACCCAGCTCAAACTCTTCCCCTCTCTGCCGACCACTTCCTCGTCCTCGCATGAGTCAGTGGAGCAGAGTCTGTCACTCACCGGATGATTTGGTGGAGGGCGGAGCTCCGTTCTGACTCAAGTAATTACCTTCCTCCGAGGACAGACAGGTCTCAGCATCTGCTCAGGAGTGGGATGGAGGGGGAAGGGGAGGGGGGGGGGGGGGAGTTCTGTCTGTTTTTAGAAAACAGCCCAGCTGACACGTTCTAGAACACCCAGGGGCTGTGTGTCTGTCCCAGGACGCCTGTGTGCAAGCTCGGATCTGCCCGGTGTTGTTAAGGGGAGCCAGCCTGCACACCCGGCATCAGGTTTCAGTCTCAGGTGCCTGATCATTACCAGGTGAGCGCTTATAGAGCTGGGCGCTCTTTTCAATTTGCTAAATGGCTGATTCATGCTTGGACCCCTACCCACCCGACCCTCCCCCCCCTCCCCCCCCTCCCCCCCTCCCCCCCCCTCCCCCCCCTCCCCCCCTCCCCTCCTCCCCCCCTCCCCCCCCTCCCCCTCACTCCCTCACATCCTGTCCACCAGTCCTTCATAGGACAGCTAATCACTACAATTCCGTGCAACTCTGTAATTACGGCTATGACTCATTATTATCTGGTACCCATGGTCGGTTATATCCAGCAGAATGACTCACTTCATACTTTTTCCAGTGGTGTCCGTGGTGATGGGCCCGGTTCAGTACACAAAGGCTCACAAACTGTGGGTGCTGATAGACCAAGGCCTTTTCCCCTTTGTCTCTCTCAGAACTTACCAGGAGTGACTCGTAAGTAATGTTGGAGCTTCCTCCTCTGTGGCCAGAGACAAGGCAAGGCAAAGTTTCCTGTGGCCCTGGCCTCTCATTAACACCACTTCAGAGTCTGTCACTATTTCAATTATTTTTAGTGGCGTCGGCCTTGAGGGTTAACATACAGCTGCGTGGGGGTGAGAGACAGAGAGAGAGAAAGAGAGAGAGAGATGAAAGAAACATCAAGGAAACCTCAAACCAGGATATGATCAGACAGAACAGGAAGAGAGAGAAAGATAAGATGGTGAGAGGTACGGGAAAAGATCTGTTCTTTCCTTTCGAAAAAAATTAACCAAACCCAGAAGTTTCAAAAACTTCAGGTGAAGATTGAATGTACATGAAGGGGGAGTGGGGGCATATGGTGATGGTTGTGTAGAAATATATTCCGAAGATTAATAGTTTTTACAGATTCATCATTCTTTTCATTTTGCAACAACCAGGGAGCCTACCTCCATGTAACAAGAAAAAATATATACTTTTTAGGTGCATTTTTATATCTGCATGTTCTGTAATAACAGATTATGTAACCGTCGCTGCAATAGCCCACTGGACGTGCAAGTTGCAGTTTATAAAATGGTATGGTGTAGCCGTGACGCTAAACCATGGTATTAGCTTTCGTAACAACTCCTTTTACTGTAGATGTATTTTGCACTTGCTCACGTCTCTCTCTCTCTCTCTCTCTCTCTCTCTCTCTCTCTCTCGCTCTCTCTCTCTCTCTCTCTCTCTCTCTCTCTCTCTCTCTCTCTCTCTCTCTCTCTCTCTCTCTCTCTCCTCTCTGTCTTTGCCTGCCTATGTTACAAAAAAAGATGACTCAGTAGGCCTCTTCAGACACAGAGCCTTTGCGCCACCATGGTGATCGTACAGGAAAATCCACATTGCTGTCCTTCCCAGTGGTGACAATAGCACTCGTAACCATCGTCATTTTGAAGAATTTGTAATCCATATTCCAATTGCCAAGTGTCTATTACCCTTAACCCCAGTGTATAACATCTGTCACCCAATTTCCCCCAAAACATTACCTGGTACCTCATTTACAACCAACATGGAAGAATGTCATTTTGTTTTCAGGAAAGCTTTTTTAAAGATCAATATTTTGGTCTTATGCACTGTGTATTTATATAAATATGTGTACCTCTTGTGTTGTTCAAGTTATTATGTAGGAAACTTGTATTTTCTGAAACAGTATTCCTGCTGTGATTGAACAGGTCTCTCTTGAAAAAGGTAGACCTTTTTTAAGAGAGAAATTAGAATCAATTTACCAATAAAACGAATCAAACATCTGTCACCCTGTTTCCCCAATGTGATGGGTGTCTTTCTCTCCCTGTGTGAAGTGTGTGTTGTCCCCAGGCCCAGAGGGTGGCGTGTGAGGAGGAGCGGGCCCTGCAGCATGTCTGCGTCCTGGTGAACACTTCCTGTGTGCAGCCCGGGATTCCGCCCCCCCTGACACCCTTGCGTGTGAGGAGGCCTGGCTGTTTGTAATAAACGAAGAAAGAAGGCATACGGTGTCCTGGGCTGTCTCCAGCTTGCAAAACACCTGTATCTGACTCAGCCAGCGCTAATCACACCTATCCACAGCACGGCAGACAGCTTCCCGCCCTGCAGGGGGGGGGCGGGAGGGAGGGAGGGTAAGGGTGGGAGGGAGGGGGAGGTTGGAAGGGAGGGGGGGGGAGGGTGAGGGGGAGGGTGTGAGGGAGGGAGGGAGCGAGCAGGGGAGGGGGGAAACGGGTGGGGGGGGAGCAGGAGTGGGGGGGGAGTAGGGGAGGGGGGGGTAGTGTGGATGGAGACAGATGCACAAAGGAACTTAAAAGGCAAATGAAGAATTGAAGGTAGCTCATTTAAGGTGAATTAAAAAAAAAATTTAATACAATAAACCAGAATTCTTAGAAGGTAAACATCTACAGTTCGAACAAACAATAATTTGAATAATTGTGCAATAATCTGTGTAATACTCCGTGCAATATTGAGTTTTTCCTATTTATTATTCAAACCTCCATTACTGCTGTTGCACTACTACTTATTACTTATATTATTACATTGCATCATTATACCGCATTATCATCATTAACCGGTAAACCCACTTGGTACTTCACACTTGTTTTATTTTATTTTATACTTATACCCACCTGGTACGTAATTTATTTTCTGACCTGTGTTGTAGTTTTATAGTGTATTGTATATATTTTTTGTCAGTACTTTCTCCTGTGTGCACTGATGTAAAGGCGAGCTGCTGTAACAAAGAGTTTCCCTTTGGGGATCAATAAAGTATTTCTGATTCTGATTCTGATTCTGAAACACACTGTGGTGTATTGAAACATTGAACTCTCTGACCTGTAGGTGGTGTGGGAGTGGGGCTGATGTGAAGACTGAGAGGACCAGCAGTGAGGTCAGAATGTACCTAATCAGGGGGTGGGGTGTGTAGGGGGGCCACCCAGCATCTTTGCGTTGTCAGCTGGCTGGGATAAACTGTACAGAATGTTGGGTCCAGGGGAGCAGTACTTTACATTACTGAGGCCCAATCCATGACGGTAAACTATGAGCCAAATATGCTGAACCTAATCTGCCTGCCTGCCTGCCTGCCTGCCTGCCTGTCTGTCTGTTTGTCTGCCAATCTGTTTGCGTGTCTGTTTCTATTTCTTTACCTGCCTGCCTTCCTGCCTGTCTGCGTGTTGTGCCTATATGTCTATGACACATGAGTTCCAGAGCATTGCTTAAGCTCAGCTTTTTTCACACATATCATCATGTGACTACTCTCCTGCACTCGTCATTGGCTCCTGGCTCTGTTAGTGGGTGTGCTTTTCTCCCAGAAGTCCCAATAAGACGAAGCTCCTCTCGAGAATTCCAACTCAGTGTCCATGGAAATGTGTGCAGGGGCGGAACCAGAGGGGACATGCTGTGCCAAGGGAAGGTGTGAAGCTGGGTGTAATTGCCTGTGTTTAAGCACACATGTATAGTAGATCACTATGAATGTGAACATGAGGGAGTAATGTTTGTGTGTGTGTGGTGGGGTAAAGTGGACTGTTGACTCCGGAGGAATGCATCGCTGACTCAGTCTGTCTGTCAGCCGCGGCCTTGCTCACTCTGTGGACTCATTCCCATTATGCAGCCCCTCTAGGGAGGCGAGGGAGATGTGGGGGGGGGGGGGGGGCTGCGTGTTGCCTCATGTCGGATTTCCGGCCAATCTCCTGGAATTTGCGGCACCAGATCTCCAGGAAGCTCTGGATGACTGCCTTGTTTAGGCTCCACACTCCGCACTCCAGGCAGCAGCCCACTGCACGATGAGCCATACATATTTCTGACCAGTCGTGGGCGCAATCACAGTCTAGTCCCTCACCTCCTGGCTGTCTAAACTGTGGTTATACTTTACCCACTGAACTGCAGTCGAGGTTGGAGAACTAGAGAACAGAAGAGCTGTTAGGGCTCTTGTGTGTGTGGGGAGGGGGGGGGGGGGAGGAGGGGGGGGGGGGAGGGGGAAGGAGGGGGGAGGGCGGTAGTACTGTGATGTAACAGCTTTGGTTCCAGTGGAGAGAGAGAAGCTCTGTCTTCAGTGGAACCCACACCTCTCCTCCCACCCAGGACAGGCAGACAAACAGACCTGCTGTGTGCTTCTCCTTCTATGAGCTCTCTGAGCATCTCAGATGCTGCCCCAGAGCTGTGTGTGTGTGTGTGTGTGTGTGTGTGTGAATCTGTGTGCGTGTGAGCCTATGTGTGAGTGAGCCTGTGTGTGTGTGTAAGCCTGTGTGTGTGTGTGTGTGTGTGTGAGCCTGTGTGTGTGTGTGCGTTTGTGGCTGTGGCTGCCCATGGCTGTGTCTGTATTTTTCAGCCCAGGATTGCGTGGGCCTCTTCTCCCTCATTCGGCTGTCACAATAAACATCCTAGTTCTGAGGAGAGACTGACCTCTAATGCACTCACAGCAGCTTCTCACTTCCTCTGCCCCACCCCCCCTCCCACCCCCCTCCCACCCCCTCACCACACCTCACTAATGCTCTATTCAGCCCAGATGTTCAGCAGACATTGACTCACTGCCCTGTTTGATGTTGTGTTTAATGAGGTGCTGCGGGGTGAAGGTGACATATGTTCCCAAAAATATAATACAACATTACAATTAATAGTGGAATCCAAATATGTTAGTCATCAGTTTGTCATCGTTTGTAGGAAATAGCAAATTTCTCATGAATCACTCACCCGCATAATATGCAAATCCATCTTTAGACAGATGCCTAAATACAGTAATCTGCCTCAGAAATCAATCCTGTATGATACTTGTCCACCCTCAAGCAAATTTCCCTTTCTCACAGCACTCCTCTTTCAGCTAGCCTCAACTGTTAAAACATTCTAAAATATTCCAGTATGCCTTGTGTAGAGACGAGCACATGAATCACAGGACAGTATAATGGGTCTGTTAGGAGCTCTATTTCATGCATAACCTGTGTGCGTGCATGGGTGTGTGTGGGTGTGTGTGTGTGGGTGTGTGTGTTTGTGGGTGTGTGTGTTTGTGTGTGTTCAGGTGGCTGTCGCTCTGTCTGTCAGCATAGTGGCACTATCTTCCAGTGTTTCTTTACACCGACAGAATGTAGTGTAAGGCACGTTCCACTTTGACACACACGGTACACCTATACACACACACACATAAGAACAAGCACACACACACAAACACAGGTACACACGTACGCAGAAAATGACATCCACACAAGCACACATACAAGCACACACAGACACAGGCACACACACACACCAGCACACACACAAGTACACACACACACAGACACGCACACACACACACATAACCCTGGGACAGAATGCCATAGGGTTGGTGGAATGTGACCTGGTGACCTTCGCCTGCAGACTTCCACATGGAGCCCGGACATTGGGATGGTGTGCTTGGGGAGGGCAGGCCAGAATAGCCCTGGTGTCCGGTAACGGGAGACAGCCTCTGTTTGTAAACCACGGCCAAATGACACACGCAGTCAGATAACACTGTGGCCTACACCGTGAGCGTATGACACGCATGCTCAAGGGGCCCTAAGTTTGTACAAACACATGGATGAATATTTATGATGTCCAAGAAAGGGCAAAAGAGAGATAAAAAAGGGGGGCGGGGGAGAGAGAACATGGAAGGGGGAGGAGTTGACTGCCTTTCAAAGATCAGTGTGTACGTTTTGTCTTGTACAGCACTGGGTGAACCTTGCAGCCACGCATTTTTGCCTTGTCGTTTTTTTTGCCTTTCATAAATCCTGACTTTCCAGTTTGACGTTGAAGGGTTTTGTTTATGTGTGGAAGCGCATGCTTGCTGCAGCGCAAACCACCCAGGCCTGGTTCATTCTACGGTAACGTCCAAACTGTGGAGTCTCCAGGACTAAATACAATGCACCTAACATGCATGGACACTAATGCACCAAGATAATCACAAACAAACATGCCCACCTCCACACGAGGTCAATGTGAAGCCAATGTGCTCCAAAATAAAGTTGGACAGCTACCATGGGGAAGCAGACAGAGAAAAAATAGTCAAGCACTCAAAAATAACGCCCATGATTAACCACATCCTATCGGCTTATTTATGCAATGTGCAGAGCCATTGCATCACACCACACTGTAACTACAACGTGGTCCTCATACGTGGTTCATTTGGAAGTTACGTTTTGTCCCCCGAAGACTGTTCAGCCCTGTTGATGATGTCAATGCAAATGAGCTTGTTCTACCTCTGAATACAAATCTACTGTATGTTCTTCCCACCTGTCAACGCTGGTCCGCTTGACAGCTTCAGAGATTCCAGCGATTGGAGATGGTAAACAAACATCGCTCCCGGGGGAAGGGGGCTTGAGGGGGATGGGGGGGGCAAGGGGGCAAGGGGGGCGTTCTCTGGCATTGACGGTAGTGGGGGATTAAGAAGGTTCCGAGGAACCCAGAGTTTGAGTCTGGACGAAACCTGTAATGTAAATCATTTGTCCTTTTCCACAGACAGATGGGGCTGAGGTGAGCCCCACCCCTCTGAGTGTGGAGAAAGGCGACGGACGGATCTGATAGATCTGGTCCAACCAGTCATTGATGGCAAGGCTTCGGAATGGCCTCAAGTGTATATGACTACAGCGCTAGCCTGCCGGTGGGATAGGACACAAGTGTGAAAACCTGTTGTGTGCTCTCCGATCATTGGGTAAAAATGTGGATGCGGATGAGAGGATGCGATGCATCAGATTCTGCGAGCGGTGGTGTAGGAGGAGGAGGAGGAGGAGGAAGAGGGTCAGAATGACTCGCTTCCGCCTGAAGTGACGGATCCTTTTCCTGTGGCGGCCCACAGGTGTGTTCCCCGTGAGGCTTCCTGACGCTGTGAGTCAGAAGAGTGGAGATGTTGTCTCCGCAGAGCTGACAGTGTGTGTGTGTGTGTGTGTGTCATGTTCCAGGTGAATCCACAGTTGCAGATGGTCCTTGCGGCAGACAGGCTGGTGCCGAGGGAGGTTGTAAAACAATCAGGAAGAAGCAATATATCCGTCCTGCCTATCAAATAGCTAACAGAGCACAGATTGCCCTGGTTGAGCCAGGTCATTGGAGAGAAAACACACACATACACACATGCCCACACACACACACACACACACACACACAAACACACACACACACACACATCCCATGTCCCAGTCTCACTTAGTCACAGCCACTCTGGAGATACTGTCTCCCTGACAGACAAAAGCACAGGCCGGGGTTGTGTTACCTCTCCCAATTCGTAAGCTTGACGCCTGAACGTGACGTACTGATCTAATCAGAAAGTCCTGGAAGACACACCAGGTGAAACTTATGAGGCCTGAGAGGCAACAGAGAGCGGTCGCCCCGGGCAGGATCTGAGGCACTGCATAGAGGCACAGCGTCCCTGCATCTGACCGACAGTTACACGCCCGTTTATTTTGATGAGCTATTCCAAACACAGGGAGCCACAGCTCATTCCTTCCCAGACCTTCGTTCAATTGATGAGTGTGTACAGTTTTTGGGGGGGAAATATTCATGTCATTACTCGGCACACAGCAGTATGCTTTACTGGACTCTGCTGTATGGCCTATAGCTTCTTTTGACAGTTTCAATCAATGTGGGCAAGAACATTTACTGTAGGCTCATGGTCAATTTAGGATCTTTCCTCCGTTTAACTATTCAGGTCAGCCACTGACACAGAGGGAGAGAGAGAAGGAGAGGAAAATGAGAGAGAGAGAGGGATGGCACCATCACTATGGCAACAAGTGAAACAAACAACGCGTGGGTTTTGAATGTTTGAAACACTAGACCCGCAACCGCCACACGAACATGCAGTGAGAACCCAAGCACAATGCACAATGCCAGTTAGCCCTGCAATCCTCCAGACTTAAACCTTAAGGCCCGTCTTCAGAGTTGCGTGGGCTCAGATAATGACCCTGTGGTTGACTAAGGCTTTGTCCATGTTTACTAAACTGGCAAGCTCTGTAAACCCAGGATACCGCACCAACACACGGGCCTGATCAGACAGTAGACTCTCATGCTGATCTCATAGACTGGCCAATGACTCAGGAGGTGACCCAGGGCAGTAGGAAGTACAGGCCTACTCACATTTCCTCAACAAAATTCATTCCCAGACCTTTTTAGACGTCGTCGTGGTGACATGTTTTTGCCATCCGGCTCTGATAGTCTATTTCAACATCAGTACGTTTTCGTGAACACGTCATTTAGACATATGCATCCTACGCCCTGAATATCTCAGTTCCAATGGGAACATGTTTACTTACGGCATCACTTGATTGTGTTTGTGTGCTGTGTTTGGATGGAACTGGCTACAAGCTACCCTCCGTATAGTGTGTCATCAACAGCTCCTATCTCAGTGTCCATAAGAGGGCAATAAGGTGTTTGTGTACAGGATGTGTGTATGTCTGTGTATCAAGATGTAGAAAGAGAGCATGTAAAGTACAACAAGACATAAACAGACCTAACAGGAAGATCTTCAGGTGGGATTCATGAGTGTGTCCGTGTGTTGGTCATTACAGGAAGAGAGAGGGAGAGAGGTAAACAGCCAGGGACAGGGAGAGAGAGGGAGAGAGAGGTAAACAGCCAGGGACAGGGAGAGAGAGGGAGAGAGAGGTAAACAGCCAGCTAACAGGGAGAGGGAGGGAGAGAGAGGTAAACAGCCAGGTAACAGAGAGAGGGAGGGAGAGAGAGGTAAACAGCCAGGGACAGGGAGAGAGAGGGAGAGAGAGGTAAACAGCCAGGTAACAGGGAGAGGGAGGGAGAGAGAGGTAAACAGCCAGGTAACAGGGAGAGAGAGGGAGAGAGAGGTAAACAGCCAGGCAACAGGGAGAGAGAGGGAGAGAGAGGTAAACAGCCAGGTAACAGGGAGAGAGAGGGAGAGAGAGGTAAACAGCCAGGGTAACAGGGAGAGAGAGGGAGAGAGAGGTAAACAGCAAGGTAATAGGGAGAGAGAGGGGAGAGAGAGGGAGAGAGAGGGAGAGAGAGGTAAACAGCCAGGTAACAGGGAGAGAGAGGGAGAGAGAGGGAGAGAGAGGTAAACAGCCAGGTAACAGGGAGAGAGAGGGAGAGAGAGGGAGAGAGAGGTAAACAGCCAGGTAACAGGGAGAGAGAGGGAGAGAGAGGTAAACAGCCAGCTAACAGCTGAGCCACAGGCAGTAACAGAGACAGACCGCTTTGGAGTTACAGTCACACACACCTACGGAACAGAGGTGGGAATTCAACAGCTCTTGGGCCCGACAGCCTGAGGCCATAGCACACAGGAAACAGCAGCATGAGGAGGGTTAGGTACTCAGGAGACCCATTCTCACAGAGAGAGAAAATGCATTTAGATCAGATTTGGGCCAACGCGAATAAAAACGTCCTGGAGAGGGAGTTTTTGTGCAGGAAAAGAAAAAGAAATCAGGAAAATCCAGAGCATAGATATTGTAACGGTGTGTAGCAAGACCTGAATCTGTGCCTCAGTGTGTCTTTGGAAGTTGTTGATTGAATGACTGTGAGATGTGAGTTGGGTTCTTTGAGTAAAATGAGGGTATTCCTTTCTCTCAACTAACGGCTCGCCAGATCATATTACTCAGCAGGGTATGATTTTCTACTGTGTTGTACAGTATTCTACACTGTTCTAGAGTGTTCTACAGTGTCAATATGAGAAAGCAAGGAGGGAGGAGGAACTGAAAAAGCACACTTTGTGCCAGATGCTGCTGTCCTGCCAACATCCAGCCTGAATGTCCTTAAAGTATACAAAACTCTATACCCACGCAACTGCATACGTGCACATACACACGTACACACACTCAGGCACACACACTCACATACACACATATGCACTTATGCACACACACGTATGCATTCGCATGCACTCTCGCACATGAATACACGCACATACTGTATGTGCACACACACACACACCCACACACACACACACGCACGCTAATGAAACCTGGCACATTTCCATCTAAGCAGCATCTACTGAAAGAGTGACATCGGGCATTGACCACCATGACTAGAATCTGATGCGTTTTATTCTTCACTGGCGACTTGAAGAATAGTCTGTCCTCTCCACTCACCCCATGGGTGTGGTGGACACGTGGCAGGATTCACAACGAGGGCTCGTGCTGCTTGTTCTATGTGGTCCAAACTGGAATGGTTCGACGTGGAAAAACACCAGTTATGTGTTCAAGACTTGAATGAGGTGGCAGCGGTGTCCTCTCCAGCTCTGTGGAGCCTGTGTAGGTGGAGGCCTTGGATGGGAGTGTCCTCAGAGTGGTGTGCTGCTCTGCAGTGTGACAGAGCGTGACAGGTCCCTGTGAGGTACCCCCAGCCAGGGTTCCTGTCCTGCTCTGGTGTTCAGTGGCAGACAGGATGACTCAAGCTTCTAATGTCAAGGTGGTAGCCCTTGGTTCATCTCACTGACAGGCCTCAGTCCTCTCTCTCTCTCTCTCTCTCTCTCTCTCTCTCTCTCTCTCGTCTCTCTCTCTCTCTCTCTCTCTCTCTCTCTCTCTCTCTCTCTCTCTCACACACACTCACTGTTACTCTCTCTCTCTCTCTCTCTCTCTCCTCTCTCTCTCTCTCTCTCTCTCCTCTCTCTCTCTCTCTCTCTCTCTCTCTCTCTCTCTCTCACACACACTCACTGTTACTCTCTCTCTCTCTCTCTCTCTCTCTCCTCTCTCTCTTTCTCTCTCTCTCTCTCTCTCTCTCTCTCTCTCTCTCTCTCTCTCTCTCTCTCTGTCCAGACACACTCTGCGTTTTCTCTTTCTGTTCTCTCTCTTTTTTCTTTCCCCTTCTCTATCTCCTCTTCACCCCTTTCTCTCTCTCCCCTCCGTTCTCTCCACCCCCTCCCCCTTCTATCTCTCTTTTTCCCCATCGTCTCTCCCTTCCCCTCCCGTCTTTCTCTGTCTCTGTTTTTCTCTCTGTGTTTATCCATCTGGTGAGCCAGGGCAGGTGTCTGTCTATTTTTTTCCAGTGTGGGCATGCTTTGATTAATGTGTAAATATTAACAATACTACACCTCTGGTTGGACAAAGGTAACACAGCACTGTTTGCCTACCTCTGTCTTGTGAGGAATCATAACCATGACATCACAGGTTCACGTGTTTCAGTACACACAGTTTGGGAGACAGCAAGGAGTGGCGTGTGTGTGTGTGTGTGTGTGTGTGTGTGTGTGTGAGAGAGAGAGAGAGAGATAGAAAACATAGAAGTAGATGTGTTTTTTTGTGCGTGAGATAACGAGAGACAAAGTGTGTGTGTGTGAGAAAGAGAGAGTGTACGTGTCTGTGTGCATGTGAGAGAGAGACAGAGAGAGAGAGAGAGAGAGAGAGAGAGAGAGAGCGTGTGGTGTGTGTGTTTGTGTGTGTGTGGTGTGTATGTTTGTCTTGGTCTGTCAGCTTTGTTGCAGCACTGTAGAAGGTGTGTAAGATGCAGGTCTGCAGGTCTGAGCAGTAGAGGCCTCAGCTCCATCTGGGTGTTTCCATCTAGTCATCTCCTGGGCAAACACCGTCTGCTGCCGCCACAGGTTCTGGGACAAACAGACGCTGTCTACAGCTGTCTCTGTCTCTGGGAAGTCTGCCTCTCCTAACTTAAAACACCTACAGCATGTTGCCATGACTTCCACTCAGTGTCGTGCCGGTCAGCGCTGCCTGTGCTGGCGTCACATAAGCTCACAAGCACTCTTATCCTGGGTCTATTTCCCATCAGGAGAGGAGGAGGGAGGTGTTACTGGGAGGAGGGGGGGGGGGGGGTGAATGAGGGGTTGTAAGGGTGAAAGAGGGGGTGGAGGTATTGCTGAGCCTGGAGGGGGGGGGGCTGGTGGGGGTGAGTGTGTAGAGTTGGGGGTGGGGGGTGGCAGATGAAGGGGAGGCAGAAGGGCGGGAGGGTGGGGGGGGTGGGGTGGAAGTGGAGTTGTTGTCCTATCTCCGGGCTGGGTGCTTCCTCCGCTGATAGAGGGACAGGACCTGATAGCCCTGAAAGGAGCTGTTGGAACAGGGAGAGGAAAGGCTCGCTGGCCCTGGACCGCTTTCAATGACTTCCAATCTTATCAGGCCTGAAGGCTGGTATGCACTCTCTAGTACACTGGTCCTGGGAGAGGGAGAGGTGTCCCCTTGGCTTCCCCACTCATCTCTGGTATACTCCTAGCAGAGGAGAACACTGGAAACATGATCAACAAACATGACATCTTCAGCCTTTAGTTGGTGAGGCTGTGCTTTTCAGTCATTTTTTACAGGTGATTTCTGTATAGGTGATGACTGTAGATTGTTTATGAGTCCTGCATGTTCCTCAAGCAGGGCTTGTTTAAGGCCTGCAGGATTTGAGTTGCGACTATTCCCGGGTGAGTACAGTGAGGACCTTGATTAACACGCTGGCTTCAAAAGGATTCACATTCGTTGAGGGAAAAGCTCAAAGTACACAGCTAACTATGTATGCCAGAGTATTAAAGGCTTCTTTTTTACCGTCAAAACATCTCAAGTTCAAGTTCAAGTCTTTTAATGTCAGATAAACAGACCAACACAGGGTCAGTCTGGGCACTGAAATTCTTAGGACAAGACAACGCAAAGCAACCTCGCATGTATTTTATTTTTTCAAGTTCAATTCTTTTATTGGCAGATGCACAGACCGTCTTGTTTTTACTGGTCGTAATTGTATGTCATTAAAGTCTATCTATCTCTTTCTTTCTCTCGCTCTCTCTCCTTCTCATACACACACACTTTCTCTCTCGCTATCTCACACACAGAAAAACACATCTACTTCCATGTTTTTTTTCTCTCTCTCTCTCTCTCTCTCTCTCTCTCTCTCTCTCTCTCTCTCTCTCTCTCTCTCTCTCTCTCTCTCTCTCTCACACTCACTCCTTTTCTCTCTCTTTTTCTCTCTCTCTCTCTCTCTCTCTCTCTCTCTCTCTCACCGTTTTTACCTCTCTGCCATGGTTGGTAATTCATTTGCCCAGTCATGCATTCCACAATATTTTTTAAGTGGCCATTCAGTTCTGCTTATTTGACCGCTGAGCATTCAGTCAGAGAAAGCAATATATGTCATCACCCTCTCTGTTCTCTATTTTCACTATATCTCACTCTTCCTCTCCCTCCTTTCCTCCCCTCTTCCTCTATCTCTGCACCCCCGTTTCCCTTTCTCTATCATTCACTCTGTTTCTCTCCCTCGCTCTCCCCGCTTTCTCCCTCTGCCTCACTCTCCCTGCCCCTCTCTCCCCCTCTCCTTCTCTCCTAGCCTCAGCGTGTTAGTCACAGTGGGGGTGTCTGTGGGAACAGGCAGCTGTAGCTCTGTGATGGGGCTGAAGGTAAACAGTGGCCTCCTCTTCCTTCGGCTCCCAGGCCTGCTGTTGTCTGGTGACCTCAGAAACAGATGAGCCTATCTGGATCCAGACTATCCAGACGTGCTATACTGAACGTCTCTGGGGGGGTCTCTCTGCTCTGTCGTTGGTCAGGAAGTCAGTCATGCTGCTTATCCCGTGTTTTTGGAAACAAAGTCGGTGAAATTGTGTTTGGCTGCCCGTCTCCATGGGGAACGCGGGCTTGTTCTTGTCTGTAACACAAACACACTCTCGTTCAGATGCTTAGAAACACACACAGGCGCGTGAACGCGTACACACACACACACACACAGGAAAGGGAGTCACCTTAGGCCACACACTGGACCAAGGTCTCTGGTGCTTCAAAGTGTGGACCTGTGGGAGGTGGACAGGTATCCAGAACTGCAAATTCACCTCGCTCTAACAATAGACTTTACACACGCACACACACACCTACACACACACACACACGCACCACAGTCATCAAGGACTTCATAGGGAACAGGCATTTAAAACTGTTCAACTGGTTTTTGCATCGGTCTTGTTTATCTACATGCAGAGCATGTGCTTTTTATTCCACAGCGAGAAGGCAGAACAGTTTTTTAATTACGTAAAAGGGAGAAATAATTAGCATGTGGTAGTCGTCAGGGAGTGGATATCTCAAACAGGGCAAGGGGCTGCAGGGCCTTCAGTCTGAAGTCTACCATGTTTGATCTCCCCTAAACCCACAGAGAGAAAATAACCCTGTTCTAAGCCTGGAATGTTTGCAGAACTTTCTCTGAAGTTCTGAGAACTCTCATCACCAATCAAAAGGGGGACAAATGAAAGGAACAGTTCACCCCAAAACCAAAATACATAATTCTCCTCTTACCTTTAGTTCTAGGTATTCATATACATTGTTTTGGTGTGAGGGGCCGAGTTTTGGGAGATATTGGCCATAGAGAGATCTGCCTGTGTATATAAGAATGAACGTACCAAAGCAGTGTGGATTCAAATGTTGCATATCCAGTCTGTCTGTGTGAGGGTTTTATTTTGGAAGTACAAAACATTGTAAGCTGTAGGCATTTAGAAGACGCTTATATCCAAGCCAACATACAAATACCACTTGCAGGAAAGTGTGTAGGGGCATGTGTGTGTACTTGCATATGTGTGTGTGTTTGCGTAGATTTGCATACGTGTGTGTTTCTGTGTGTGCCGATGTACTGTGATGTATTGGATGAAGTCTGTTATTTTGCTCAAGGTATAAGTAAGTGCTGTGCTCAGAGTGCCTCCCGCCCACACCTTGAGGCACCAGAGGCCCAGACTCTGGTCCTGCCTTTGGCCCAGGGCGGCTCCACTTCCTGCTGGGAACCACAGGGCTGTGGGGAGGTAGGCTCCCGACTCCTCCTCCACACACAGGAGGCACGGAAAGACTTCAAGAATAAACTGAAATTGTTTAATTTACAATCCCACCAGGCCCCACTCCCATATTTCAGCTGTGTTGAAAGTGAAACACCTAGCTTTGATGAAAGGGCCCAGCTGTGTGTGGTTCACGCCTGCACATCCACGCAGCATGTCTGACAATCCCCTGTTAATGCACTGGGGCCAAGCACCTCAGAGACTGACTGCAGCTTTGTGAAGGGAGACGAACACCCGAGGAACAAAGCCGTCTCTGTGTCGAGCAGATTAAGGGTCACGACTCAGTTGACTTTAAACGTTAAACAAACAAAATTGGTCTGTTGAGATCATGAATTGTTCTACTGTGAGACCACGGTGGAGGAAAGAAATGTAGGCAACGAAAGTCCTTCCATGGTGATTGGTTGTTTTTTCCCCCCTTCAATAAAACAAAACATGGCTTTTGTTAGTGAGATCCAGGTGACTGACTTGGGACCGATTCATGCGGGGGAGCAGGTGAGCTACCGTGTTGTTGAGAGACAGTGGTTTGGTTAATCATCTGACTATTCCTTTTGCATACGTGCATGCAGACTCACACAATCCTTCTGTTGGCCTTGTTATTGGGTTCGGTACGAGACTCTGCATTTCAACCTTGTTCGAAAAGCGACCCCCGGAGCGCATTCTGTTCTGCTGGATTGACACGTTTCAGCCCTGAATGAATGCGCCCGCACAGTCTTGGAGCTAAGAGGACGACGGAAAAACAAGCGTCCGACTTTGTCTGCGTGCTCCCGGGTCCTCAGCACCCGCTCTGGAGGGCAGTGAGCTGAACCCGCCACACAGCCAGGAATTAATGGGGTCGCTGCTAGCCAGGTGGCCCAGTAATAGACACGGGTACATCCTTGTATGAGGGACATCAGACACGGGGAAGATCCTGTGTCTGCCGTCTGCTCCTCTGCTGAGGGGCCCTTCGGTCACCTTCCCAATTTGATTTTTATCCTGCTCGCTAACGTAGAAAACATTCAAACACTGAAAGTTTTGAGGGCAGACTGGAGAGGAGTTCTGTCAAGCAAGCTGGAAGTGGATCAGGCCTTCCGAAGAAATGAAAAACAAAAACAAGTAGAATAAATGTATGTTGTACCTGCTGGCCTGGCTGCCTCGGATCAGGTCACCCTACTGACTTCACAGTAAGGCCTAATTCCCCTGGTGAATGGAACAAAGGCAGTCCTGACAAAGCTTAAAGCTCTGCCCTGAATGACTCAGAAGCTGTCATCAGTCACGGCATGACATACGAAACAAGTAGTGTTCATCACGATCACCCGGGCTAATCTGCTGAGCTCATTTCATATGTGTTCCTCGTTAAACATGGGTTTTAAACGTGTTTCCATTCAGGGAAGGCACAGTTAAGCACTGGTTATTTAACCTTGTGATTACTTATCTATGCCTTCATACATCAACTGCAGTTTGTTTGAAAGGATGTTTTCCTCAGATCCAAGCTGGACCGAACATCTGAAATCTTTATCAGTGGCACTAGGCTCTGTGACCTTGGGCCCCAGTGTTTGTGTATGTTTGTGTGTGTGTGTTTGTGTGTGTGTGCGTGTGTGTGTGTGTGTGTGCGTGTGTGTGTGCGTGCGCACGCGTGTCTAAGTTTGTAATCTCTCCCTTGAGAGGTCCTAAATCTCTAAACCAGGTGAAAGCACTCCTCTAGCCATCAGCTCTGGTCTTAGATTAATAGATTGCTACATTAGCAAAGCCTTGACCTCCCCCTCCAAAGACTGATCCCAGAAACCCAGGAGAACCTGGAATACTCATCGGCTGTATGCCACAAACTCCTAGGTTAACTGTGGCAGAACGCCATCTTGAATCTGAATACAGAACACTGTCCAATACAGTTTATTTTTTTTGTCTTCTAGAGAGTAGATTGTTATCTGATACTGTTTAGATTTATAGATTAAGATTAGAGATTTATAGCTGATTGTCATTGACAATCGTATTCAGAGAACTTTTTTAAAGATCCACTGTAGTCCACGTTGAGGGAATTGAGGCTTTCATTACAGATCACATGACACTGCTAGGGCGAACTTCTCCGGAAACCAGGCCTATTAAGGATCCACTCAATGTGTGACGTCTGAAGTCCTACTGAATTCCTCTGTGCCTTTCAGCCCCGCTCGCTGTGAACCAAAAGGTTGAGAGAGGCTGTCCTGTGGGACATTTTGGATTAGACCACAGCTGTCTGTTTTACAGCTTCTCTTCTTTTCTGTAAAAATATCAGACACAGATGTAGTGTATGTGTGTGTGTGTGGGGGTGTGTGATTTGCTCCTAAATCATTCAGGAGCAAGTCATTGCTTCTCAAATACCCATTACATCCCTGCAGTAGTAGTCACTGCATCAGTTTGAGTTGCATTTTTTGTGAAACGAACAGGAAAGTGACACACCATAATGGTAGTCCAGTTTATTTAACGTAGTAACAAGAAGCAGACCCTTTCAAACAAAACCATGTATACGGTGGATTTGAACCTGGAACCTCTTAACCCTCAGTCACATGCTCTACAACTAAGCAATATCTATAACTTCTCTCCATCTAAGTGTCCCAAAAACCCACTTAATCGGAGGCATTATTATTTGTCACACCCATGGTGAGTGTGACTTTGTACTTTCATCTGCTCATACGAGAGCCTACAGTGATCTTGTCTGCCACATGCTCAACACACCCAGTCAAGGAAGACTAGCATAGCGAGGCCACTCCACCCACCACTGTATAAGTCAGCCTTCATGCTGTACACCTCAACACAATAACAGTGAAGAGTGATGCAACGGGGCGAGTCACTCCTTGTGTCATTGATCATGATGAAGAGCACTACTCTGCCCAGTGAGTGGCCTACTCAGAATGTCTGTTTCCCAGAAATGTCTGTCTAAAACGAAGGAAGTGAATAATACGTCAGGCAGCCGGGAGACGCAGGCGAGCGGGCGGGGAAAGACGGCGGTCCAGAAAACATGGCTTAGGCTTACGTCTAAAAGTGTTTCAATATGGTCATATTTACATTTTGGGCGAGCGATGACTGCCTGTTGCCAGGGGACTTGTGTTATGTTTCCAAGGCAGAGGCTGGATCGATGTGTGTGGGTCAGTCTGCCAGACAGGCCTGCTGTGCTTCTGCCAGACTACACGAGGATGAGTCCCTGTCTGAGACTTGGTCCTGGGCCCTGTCCATCCAGTCTTAGCTTCTATAGGGACGGGCCTTGACTTCCCTCCTCCGAGGCTGAAATACTATTAAGCAGGCACTGTCATGGCCCTGATCCACAATGCATACAAACTAGGTACGTGTGTGGTTCTTGATGGATGTGGAGATCTATTCAGTTGTCTCAGTCTGTGATTGTAGTAAACATTCTCATGTTGGTGGTTCCCCAGTGGCTGACTGGGTAGAGTGTGCACCCAGCTCTAGCCTCATCACAGAGGCCTGGGTTCAAATCTGGCCTGGTGATGTGAAAATCTTTTTACTGTCACTCACCATATACACGAGTGCAACAGTGGGTGAAAGTCTTGGGTGCAGTTCCCTAGCAGCATAGCAGTGTCACAATTACCCCACATTCTATTTTACACATTTCCCCCTTGTCTTCCCTTCTCTGTCTCACCCATGCAACTATTATGATTATCATAATAAAGCAGAAATGAAAAGATATATCCTTGAACAGATATACTGTACATACAATGTGATGAAATAAAAGCATGTGTATGTGTAGATTGGTTGTGGTTTTCTGCACTTTGACAGTGGAACCACAGTACGTGCACTCTACTATACTTCCTCTACTACACTACTGTAATTGCTGCAATGTTTATCTCCCCTTGGACTTTGCTCGCTGAGTAAATGTGCACATAACCGAATTACTTCAGCATGTTAGGGTCGTCCACCTGTCGACCTGGAAGTGAATCCATGACTCACTTCTGATGGTGATTTCAACTGTCCTTTCAAGAGTGGGTGATCAGTGGTGACAAAGCAGTGTCACTTTTTCAGGTATATCCTTGTGTAAACTATAAAAGGAAATTCCCTCATGCTCTGAGAACACATTCGAGGGAAGCTAAAAGGTGTATTTGATCTCAGTCTGGCTGGGGTGTTAGCGTGGCTATAGTTTGCAAATATCAAACAATGACCGTGTTGGAAGTGGAAAACCCCAGTGGAGTCGAGTGTTCGCTCACATTCCTGTTCAATCTCCTGTTCTGACCAACAAATAGTGCCATTTCTCTTCCAGGTTCCCTCACGACCTTTCACAAGTACCCCTTCTCCTGCTGGCCACAACTGGCCTGAAGGAATGTCAGAAATGTGCATGAAATTCAAAGGGGGGATTATAGAGAGCCGGGTCCATCTGGTGCCAGATATGTAATGATAAGCCTGTTATGTCCACAGGGCCAGAAAGGGCCACAGGGATTTACTGACGCCGATGCAGTTACACTCTGTTCTCTCCAAATACACACACACTCACACATCGACACGCACACGCACCTACACACAACACCTATACACTCACACACGCCCCATATTTCTGCCATTATTGATTTAACACTTCAGTTGTTTGTAGCCATTGTACTGTTATGTTTGGTTAGTATGCAGGGCTCTGGTGGGTTTGCTAGGCCTGGTGCGGATAAGTAACATGACCAGCCAACATTTCTCCAGCTCACAGCTCAAGGAGTCAGCGGTGCATTCATTTGACCTCAGAGTTCCTCCTGTTTCGAGGACCCGTTGGCCAGCATTATTTTTTTCAGTCATGGGGATGGGGGTGATCACTGATCAGGCCCCATATCAATGATCATGTTGTTGTTCTGCGATGGGCACAGAAGGCTATAGTCCAGTCTGCTGACAGATGTCCCAAACTGTGAGAAGCTCAGCCAATGTTCTCAATGTTCTGATAAACACTGCGTCAGGCCAGGTAAACAGAAGTGCCCACGCTGATCTGATAAGGAGCAGTCAGACAGCATGGGATCCATGGGGTTACCAAGAGAACACACTGAGGAGATAAGAATGTTTCAGCCTGTGTTTGCTGCGCTTGGCTCTCTTATCTCCTCTGGAGCCATCTCTATGGCTGTCCGCTTCTCCCACAGACTCCAGTACAGACCACTGTCTCCACAAGTCTGTCAGTCCTGTCTCCGTGTCGAGTCTGTCTCGTCTCAGCGTTGGAGCTGCACGTTTACAGAGCAGCAGCTTCCCCCCCAGGCCATTTGAACTGTACAGAGGTGCCATGGGAATGATTCACAGAGGCCACCGCATGAACATTTTCAATTTAATTCTGTTCAATTGACTAGCTGATGTTCAGCCTAGCTACTCACATATTCCCTAATCTTGCATGTGGCGCCACTTGAACTTGTAAAAATCCTACCTGAGTTTCATACACATTCACCTTGTTATCATGTGCCGTAATTTAACATATGCACCATGCAATTTAGCACATTTATAGTGTCAGAGCCGTTTTCCATGTGATATAATAGGAGAATGGAACTATAACTATAGTTACCTAACAGCCTTTTCAAAGTTCCTGCATGTGTAGCAGCTGAAGTTCTACAAAAAATCCAGGATATGGGTTGGAGAACCCCCTCTGGTTTGAATAATATAAAAGTAAAACAATAGCATGGAATTGCTGTAACTACTGTATGGTCCCATGCAACTTTGTTAAGCATTTTACATTGATGGGACAGTGTTCAGTCATGATAAGTGCTCAGTAAACTACTGATACTTCTGAGCCATGATTATCTGCCATACTTTCAACATGCACTCTTTGTATGTCACTTTGGATAAAAGTGTCTGGTAAATGAATTAAAAGTAAAATGTAAAAGTACTTAGTGTTCAGGTTTGACAGTGCTGCCACTATCCTATTGTGCAAGTGCTGCATGGAGGCGTGTAAAAACCACAGCTGTGTCTTTAAGTGAAGGCGGAGCAAGTGTGTCCATGTAGTGTGCTGGAGCTTAAAAGAACATCGGCCACAACAATAGTAGTCTATCTGAAAGTCACACATAATGTCCACAGTATCATTATTGCACCGTCGTTCTTTACATAGTGCTACAGAATAACTTTTAACCTGCCTGACACGTTACCGATTCGCCACAACATACGGGGGCTTTATCTGTGCGCCAGAGGATTCTAGAGACTGCTAAGTGACAGCGACTTGGAAAACGGAGCACATTGAGGTGAGCCTTGAAAACAACACGAATTGACTTGTCTCGCAGTTCTATATGTTCTTGGTATGGATGACGACAGCACAGTGATCAGTGCTATCTTGTATCCCAACTACAGAGCAGGCTACAGCCTCAGAGCTTTCTTTCTCCCGGGCGCGCAGTAAATTGGGCAATGGGTTTGCTTTCTGAAGGCTATTTGTGCTGATTTGTAGTTCATTAAACAAGGTACAAATTGACAGTGATGTTGTACTTCTGTATCATGACTTAATATACATAGTATACATAAGTATAATATTATGTCTGCCTCTAAAATGACTCAAAGAATAGGGTAAACTGATTGATTGGCTTGTGGGTGCGAGTTTTTGAGGCTATGATGAATGTTTCTGTTAAATCAAGGATCCACTCTGATTTCATCATTCATCATTCAGATTAGAAAAACGTAAGGCTATGTTATGATGGTGTGAGTCACCAACTTAACAATTATGATCTCGATCCGGTAAATCGAGGGGGAGTGCGCGTCGTGTTTGCTTGCAGCACAGGTAGAGCGGGTATGGTTGCTTAGAAACCGCTGAAGGGTTATCATAGTAGGTGTAAACCTTTTCTTTCTATGTTTTGTGACTTATATCTTAATTACCATCTGAAGTATGTAGTTTATTTCCAGTAATCCACTGGAATCCACCGCGCTTCACTCATCTGCTACATGGCCAAAATATGTCTCCTATTTGATTTCAATCAAACCAAATGTAACAATACATGATTTCATCATGTGAGGATTCTTTTTTGTCATATGATAGCATGTAAATAACAACGCATGATACAACTAATAGCCCATGTAAAAAAATAATTTCCTCCATGCAGGTGGTTTAGCATAACCTATGCCACAGCTCAGCTAAGTACACTGATTTCTTCTGTTTGTACCATCATGCAAACATGCATAGGATCACGTCTGTAAGCAGTCCTATACCTAGTCTGAAATGAACTGCGCTCTTCTACAAATACCCCATCATTAATGTCCGTTCGTGATAGGCCTCTGGACACGCCATTGGCATAATCCTGTTTCCTGTAAACACACCACGGTCAGTTAGCTGTCAGGACGGACAGTCTTTGCACCTGTTGCTACAGGAAGTGCAAGCCCCTCGGGGTTCATTATCCAGGATCAGATTCCCAGGCCGCCCGTCGAACCGAATCCAAGGCCCCTGGCCGGGCCACAGGGATGGGATGCCTCAATGGGCAGTTTGGCTAGAGCCACTGTCCGGAGTCTAGAGATGTCTGGCTTGTTGTTTTAGAGCTTTGGTTCCTTGCCAGCTGTCTGTGCATCTTGTCATCCTGGACACAGAGTCTCCAGGGTACAACATGTTAGGAGAGGAACATGTCAGGATGGTGAGAATGATGTGATGGAGCCATGTTTGTCTGAAGCAAATTCTTTGGGGGGGGGGGGGGGGGGGGGGCTATTGTTTCACTGTCAGGAAGGTGATTGTTCAGGGAGCATTGTTGTCGATCTTAACCCTGGGTCTAAGCTACATATAGGAATAACATTTTGATGACATTAGGAAATGATAGGAAATTGAATATATGGAAATGATTTGAATGAAAAGAGTGTGTGAGGAACTTCACAGTGTCTGCTCAGTCTGACCCTCAAGGGTAACTTGTCATCATGAGCATCAGGTTTCTATATGTTCACCTGGCTACCTGACCATGGAACATTCTCCAAATACCAGTGTTTTCTGAAGTTTAGGTGATGTCAGTCTTTTCAAAAAAGACTATCTGATTCAGAGTAAGTCGTTCTTTTTCTCAGAGCATGTACGATGACGTTTTTTGTTTTCGGTGTGTTGCCTTTAGTTTCACATTTAGTTGCGATCCAGAAATGGTCCATAATCCATGGATTCTTGGCTGTGTTAGTCCCACAGAAATGTGTGAATTCCTGTATTTTCCTTCCGGTGGGCCTGGCTGTCTTTGTTTACTCAGGCCTGACACACATCTGACATGACACGAACATCCAGGTCAGCTGACATGCGCTTGCAACACCAGGGCACATCTCTGGTTACAGGAAGAGCCGAGGCCCTCTCAGTCCGCCTGTCAGTCAGTCAGTCAGTCAGTGAGACACAGAAAGAGGGAGGGAGGGGGAGAGAGAACCATCTTTAGAGGGCCATGTTCTATATTAAACCATACAAAAACTATAATATAGACATTTTTGTATACGTTTTGTATGTACAAAGAACTGTAGTACACCCAATTAAGTAAGATGAAATATGTATGTAGTTCAATACAGGTGTAAGTGTGATATACACATAAACGTGTTTGCAATATTCCATGATATTAAACTTATTATACACCCTTAATACACATGTATTAATATCTTCAAATAGCCAAAAACCATAACACAGTTCACAAGGATCCTTTTGTACTCTGAAGTATGACAACATGTGGTTGTGTACTGAACCATGCACCTAGATGTGGTCTGAAGCAACCACAGGAACATTTGGCCATGTGTTGCACAAAGAGCTGTGTCCCCTGGGCATGTCAGGCCGAGGGGCCTTAAGTCCCCGTCCAAGCAAGAGTTTGTCATTCCTCAGCCCCGAAAGCCCAGGAAAATGCTTCTCCTTGTGGTGTGAAAAGCAGTACCGGCCTGGGTCTGAGCCACAAGGCCACGCATCTTTAATTAGTGGCCAAGCAGGCAGGCAGCCTTCAGGGGGAGAAGGGGGAGGAGGAGGAGGAACAACTAGATTATTGTATTTTCTGGGAGATCATTCCTCTAGAGATCCACTCAGCAGCAATGTTGTGTCACCAGCTGTCACTTCTCCTGTCACTCATGTCTCCTCGTTTCTTGTGCCGTCTTCCAGAACCGAGAAGCAGGAGCAACCGTAACCTCAGCCGGCCAGGCCAGTCCAGCGTTTCCTGGCTTTGATGCGATCCGATTGTGCCTGGAGCATGTCCACAGTGGGCCTGAGTGCACAGAAGATCTGTTTACCCGCACAGAGCTCCTTGCCCTTCCTGCGGGGCAGCTACTGCCACAGCATGGCTGGATCCAAACCCTCGTGGAGCCATCAGCACGACCTCAACAAGTGAGTGCTAACTAGGCGTTATGGGATGTCGACTGAAAACCACGGAGCAAAGAAGGACTTCGCATTCGTGTTAAAGTTGCTGAAATGTGCTGATGTTTCTCGGTTATGTTATTGACGATGGTGACGTATGCATGTATCTTAGCAAGCTGCCCATGCTGTAGTAAATGCTGATATTTGACATGGATAGTCATTTTGGGGTTTTCTTTTTTACAGTTTGTACTTTAGTATGGAGTCCTCGCACACAGAGTACAGCCCCCGCACAAAGCAGCCGGTGTCCCTTCCACCATCACTCAGTCTGGACAGTAAGTAAACACACACAAACTTAAGTAGCAGAACACCCCGTTTTCATGGGCCTGTGTTCCAGCTTCTTGGTTAGACAGAGAGGGAGCAGCACTCTAGCTGTTTACTCTTGCTGCCCTAGATACAATACACAGAGCCTGATGTGGGCACGCATAAGAGTTTTAGCCAAATGATAAATATTTAGTGTGAAGTTCTCGCGTTTCTACAACGAGAGGGAAGGGGGAGGCTGGTCGATCTGACCTACTCGTGCTAAATATATCCTGGGGAATGTTTTAACAAAACAGCGAGAGATGGTTTCGTGCTTGGTGATAATTACAGTGTGTCTGTGTGTTGACCTCCAAAATGCATCACTGCTACAATAGAAACCGTCGGTTACTGCATATGTTCTGTTGTCTTACACAACCACTGGAATCTAAGCCCCATATGTTATTGTGCTTGTGCTGTGTACAGGTGTGTGTGATTTTACACTGTGGTTCAAACTGTAGTGTCTTATATTGATCTGGTTGTTTGATCGATCCTCTGCAGGGAATAAACACAGTCCCATTGCACAGAGGCTACCTCCAAAGAAAACCCGGCCCACCCAGCTATCCCTCTCATCCAGCTATGAGCCCTCCTCCCCCAGCCCGGCAGACGACGACCAGGTGGTCCCGTCCTTCCAGAGGTTGTCTGTGTACGAGCGCAGCAGCCCCCCACAGACACCCGGCCGCTGTGCCAAGCCTCTGCCCCCTCTGCCCCTTCCTGTCCGGGCAGACGTCTCCCAAGACCAGGCCATGGACCATGAAGTGGAGCTCTACACCAGCTCGGACGACAGCCGTTGCCTGGTGCCTGAACAGCCGTGCCCCAAGCCTTCCACCTTCCGCTATGGGCTCCCCAGCCACCGCAGTTTCAGGGGCTGCGGGCAGATCAACTATGCCTACTTCGAGGGCCCGTCAGCAGAGCAGCCCAGGCAGCAGGAGGTGCAGCAGGAGGTGGAGCAGGAGGAGCAGAAGCCCCCGGAGCCCCCAGAGCCTCCAGTCGTGGCGTGTCAGAGGCAGCAGGAGCGGGCCCAGAGGAAGCTCCGTCGGTCCCACTCTGGCCCAGCTGGCTCCTTCAACAAGCCCACCTCGCTGCGGTTGTCCTGCCACCATCGCCATGCCTACGTCCAGAGCCAGGCCATGGACAGACCGGAGGTCCCGCCCCGTGTCCCCATCCCTCCACGTCCCGTCAAGTCGGCAGACTGCCGCCGCTGGTCAGCCGAGGTCTCCTCCGGGGCTTACAGCGACGAAGACAGACCCCCGAAGGTTCCACCCAGGGATCCTCTGGCCCAAGGCAGCTCCCGTACCCCCAGCCCCAAGAGCCTCCCCACATACCTCAACGGGGTGATGCCCCCCACACAGAGCTTCGCCCCGGACCCCAAGTACGTGAGCCGGGGCTTGCAGAGACAGAACAGCGAGGGCTCGCCCTGCATCCTGCCTGTCATCGAGCACGGCAGGAAGTCGAGCACCACTCACTACTTCCTGCTTCCACAGCGCCCTGCATATCTAGACAAGCCTTACCTGGAGAAGTTCCTCCGGGGCTTAGACAGCTCCGACTCTGCAGGGGCCCGCAGCGTCGAGGGCCCAGACTCACAATGGGACTGCCAAACTAGAAGGAAAGCACGTGTGGATATGGTTTGATTTATATGGAGCTCACAAAAGTGAACATGACTCTGATGTAACAAGAGCAACAACCACTTGGGGAAACAAAAGGTCTCGAAGCCTTCAATTGCTTACTGCTGCTTTTACAGGAACTGGTGGAAAAAAACAAAGGTTTTACCCACAACCGTATTCCGAAACAGAGTGTATGTATTTGGCATATACTGTTTGCAGTTACTGGAAATGTTGGAATTGCAATCAAGAAATGCATTACCACTCTGAGTGTGGATGGTATTTAACTGTTAGAGATACTATTTTTGATATGATTACTATTTCATAATGTTGAATATTGTACTGTTTTGCTGATACAGTGGTGCAGTTTTTATTAGGTGTGAGCTGGTCTTGTACCTTCGGTTCTCAGTGTTTTGCGGTTGATAGGTATGGTTATCGTGTTCTCTGCGTTGCTTTGGTGTCTCGGAACGTAAGGGACAAAGGGTCAGTAAAAACATCCACGTGTCTCGTGTTCTGCCGATGAAGTCTAAAGAAGAGGAGGCCTGTGTGCTTATACCATAGTTTGAAACTCAATGAAGGATATTTACATGCAAATCCCCAAAGTAATTTTTAAAGGATATACATACATGAATATGCATTAATGGAGGCATGCTAAATAGATGTAGTTGCTTCGTTCATGTTTGAAGCTGTGTTTTTGTTTGTCTCCGTCTCCAACACGGGACATTCACAGTGTACCGGTGGGAAGAGGATTATTGCAAATGTGAGCATGTTTCCCCTGTAGACTGGTGCAGCTTGTGTTCGCGTGTGTGTGTGTGTGTGTGTGTGCATGCTGAGTATGACTTTCTACCGCACTGTAGAAAATTGGGTTAACAATATTTGTTACTGTGCTCTGCCTGTTTCCAGCACTGCTTAATGTACACAGCAGTTAAGCGCAAACTCATCTCTCTATATTACTGTCGTTCAGTGTCCAAGTCTTTTTTGTTGCACAGAGAATGGCCTGAAGGACATCTGTGAATGTATGCTTTACTTACTGAACTATGTCAAATGTTCGGAGCTCAGTCGTTGGTCAAGCTGTGAGTCATTGTCTGGAACTAGTAACTTGCCTTGAGTACTACCTCTAATGATATTACTAACCGATATTATACAAACCCACATCATTTGTTGCCTGTGAACTGTAACCCTTGGAAATCACTGATTCTACATTAAAGCAGTACTAAAATCCCTTCCCGGGGTCAAACATGCTCACACAAAGTTCTACTTTGCTGTGAGTTGATTTCTTGTTTCACAGTGTGCTGCACAGAATGACGAGAGTTTGCGTTGGATTGTCTTGTCCTACAATAAGAAATCCCTGATTACAGAGATGCTAGGATCACCTGATAACATTGAGGTATTACGCAGAATGTGGGGCTTGCCTGTCTGACACAGACTTTCCTGTTCTGCACATGCATTCCTGCCTGACATGATTGCAGTAGGTGTGGTCCCTGAGACTTTGGCTGCTGGCAGCCAGGAAATGATATGGATTTTATTATGACAGATTATTCGTGAACCATCTTGATGACATGGTAAATGTAGCAAGTGCATAATTAACCCCAATTAGAAAGGTGTAAAACACATTAGCTCTAAGGTCAAACGGTCATTGAAGTATGTTTTTTTTTTTATCTCTCTTTGTGAAGGGAAACCAACCATGGCTAATGCCTTGCTTTTTTTTCTTAAACGTTTACATACATTGTACACTGATATGTTATTTAATCTTAACCTGTTCCCATGTCTTATCAGAAATTAAGAAATCAAATTAAGACTAGTTCATGAAGTACAGCTGACATTCTCTACTGTGGTGAAAACACATGCACTGGGAGCACAGTATGCTGTGTACAGTATTTAACATAATTCCACTTGTCATAATAAATAGTTGATTGATGTATAGTCTTTAAAAAAAGGAACAAATAAACCAACTTATTTATGAACGTGTCCATTGTCTGTATTATTCTATTTGAATGTGAAATGGACTCTGATTCAGCTGTTTGGCCTGTTTCATCACTCTCCCACCCACACACTCCACCTCATTACCCCTGGCTTGCTTCCAGACGAAGAGGACGAGAGAGGAGGGTGATTGCTTGACAGACAGACAGACTGGCTTTTGGTTTTCATTTCCAAAATATATCCGTTCTTCAATCTCATTACTACCGTGTGATTCGTAAAGGTTTGTATTTGTCCAAGTAAGGACATCCTCCAACATAAAGGCCAAGTCATCAACCCAGCCAGGGTGCTTGGCTTACCTCTTCCTGGTTCCCAGTGACATGTTGGCTGTCATGGGTGGAAGGCTGAGCAACAGAAGAGTGACTTTCATTCATTTTTATGATTTTTGTGTGAGAACGGTTAGATGGTTTCCAGCTGTCTGTCCATGTTGCCACACCTTGTAAACGCTCATGATCAACTAAGACGGGTAAAGGTCCTCATCACAAACGAACAACGAAACTTGTTGTAATGAACAAGTAAAACATTCTACAAAGTCCCCTAAGATGTACATTATTGACATATGAGTGTCTGGCTAGTGAGCTGGCGGCTGTGAGATCAAGGCCTATCCCCTCAGCAGAACAATAGACAGCAATGATCTAGGCTAGCTGCCAGCCCCTGGCTTCACACGACACTGTCCCCTCCCAGGTGAGCTGCCTGGTGACAGCATAGGTGGTGACCATGGCAACAGTGACAAGGGCTGTTCATTTGAAGTGCGGCGTCTAACAAGGGCAGGATGTGACACTACGATCAAGTTATACAGCCAAATACACAACCAAGTCTTGAATCTGGTGTCTGTAATGGTCTTTTTGGGATTCATAAAATGTGGTTTGTTTTCTGCACAAAACTGTGGTTGCCTGTCGGTCTATCAACAACCTGAGAGACAAAAGACACATTTCGGTATTAAAGGATTGCTCATCTGTTCACCCATTACGGCTGATTCGGTGTGAGGAGCAGGAACATACTTTTATGGACACTATTATTATCCTCATTACGGTTATTGCTTCATTAATTATTATATAACGTCTGCTGCTTTGCCCGCGGAAGTCTAGGCATACATCAGTGCACTTGCTATGTCTGAGTCTATTACACAATCCTGCAGCACAAGCAGGTGTGTGTGTGTGTTCAGTTAGGTGTGTGGGTAGGTTGACGGGTGCTTGGTAATGGGTCTGATTACAACTTGAGAAGAACTGATTTGTGTTGCAGTGATTGAGGAAAGGGATGTATACATGTTGTCTGTTCAAATGATCTTTTGGGTGTAGAAAAACATGTTCAAAGGCAAAATGGAAATAAAGCTTGAAGAAAGGAAAACAAACAAATAACCCCACCTGGGCAGATCCAGGCTTTAGATTACACCACCAGTATAGGGGCACCATGCTGGTGGTGCGGGCAGAGGAAAGATTTTGTTGACTCAAAATGGAAAATGTATTTTGGTAGTGCCAACGACCTGTCAACGAATAGCTAAATGGCATGTACATGAACAAATAGATGTAAGCTTATATTTTGCTGTTCTATGCAACGTTCTACAATTGATGGGGGAACATTATAGAAGCAGGCGCTCCCTCTAGTGGAAAATATTTGTAATGAACAAGGATCCAAATCTAAAGCAGGGCTGCCAACCCTACTCCTGGAGAGTTACCGTCCTGCAGGATTTCTTCACAACCCTGATCCAGCTCGCCTGATTATAATTATTTGCTTGCTGATAAGCTGAACTACAGGGACTGGAGTGAAAACTTACTTTCCAGGAACAGGGTTGGGCATTCCAGAGATGTAGATTAAAATAGCTGGGAGGACATTTTTATGGGCAACCAAAAGATTAATAAAAAATCTGCAAGGGGAAATTGTTTCTTTCTTCTTTCTTTCTTTCTTTCTTTTTTTCATGATTTGTGGTCTCTGGATTAAGTGTGCTAGCAAATGCCTGAACCATGTTTAACCATGCCGTTAATTTGAAATACATACAATTTAATGAATTCATGCCAGTGTTGGTGTGGCCCAAAATCCTGCAAATCGCTTTACTGCTTATTATAATATTATTGACCTTACAGTTTAAAACTTATGATATAAAAATGAAATGTAAAATCATGTCAAGAAAAATTACAAACTGAAAGTATACATGATAATAGATACAGCTTTTTGTTCAAATAGAAAATCAATCAGGCAGCTCCCAGTAGATTTAGCCTTTCAAGAACCGATCTCTGGACGTTTAGTCCTCACCTGAGGACAGAGATATGGGGAATATGTGTGAATGATATAGCCATTGATGAAGTTTCAAAAGGGTGCATATCAGCAAATTAACTTACATTTAAGGATGTGTCCACATGCTCAAGATGTGGTCTGAAAACCCCTGGGGTGAAATCTCCTACAAAACCTAGATTGTTTTTTATGTTGTACTCTCTGCTTCTGCCAGGTAGATTACTGGATTCAGAGTCTATAATGAAACAAAATACAAGTGCATTTACTTTGGTGAAAACGTGTCAGTGTGGTCCAAGGAGAGGAAGAAAATAATAAGAGTGAAGCAGACCTGTGTTTGAGAAGTCAAAGAAGTCCTCATCAAGAGCACTCAGTCTACGGGCTCTGGGTGACTGCCCCCTGTTCCTAGATACACACAGAATTAAACAAGACAATATATTGAAAGACAAAATGTGGACTTTTTTTACTTGTTCCAAACAAAACAGACTCTTTTTGAAAGCTCCTATCCACATCTGCAGTCAGTACACCATGTATTTGATGATTTTGACATAACTGACCATATTCCTTGACGCCTCGTGTGAAGAACAATGACCACAATGACTACGACCATGAGGAGAAGAGCTGCTGACAGTGATCCAAAGACAGCACCATAGAACCCTGGGCCCCAGTGGAACATTTCACACTGAGGTCCAGTGAATTGCTCCACTCCAGAATCATAGCACCTGTGTTGGATGGAGAGTAGGTATAGACGTTGATTAGATACTCACAATGTGAAGTTTTACTGGCTGAACAGACCAGAAAAAGTACTATAGTCTGTAAAATGTGAATCTATTCCAAACCAGCATATACAAAGTTTTATCGTAAGAATCCCCCCCAAAAGAATTCTCACCGACAGATTGGTCCAGTTTGTATATTGTTGAGGCATTGTCCATGTCCATTACAGTAATTAGGGTTTCTCAAACAAGGACCATGACACTTCCATGACCCATCAGAGACTTCTGGAGTGTAGTTGGCAAATTTCTCGCAGGTGATGTATGGCCTAAGATCTGTGATATCTGTAAAGGATCATATTTATTGGATATATCTGAGTAAATTGTATTCATAGTAATAAAACAAAATTCTGATTAATTGAAAAGATTTACTGACAAAACAGTACTCACTCATAATTTCTGTTGGCTGTAAGGCGATATTCCTCACTTCTATGCTCACATTCCCAAAGGCTTGACTAATGTTATTCAAGTTATATGTGTTATTTAGGATATTTAGCAATGTGGATTTCAATCCAGTGTTTAGAAAATGTATTTGAGAGTCATTGTTGGGATAGTTGTATTGAACTTCAGTGTCCGCAATGACACTTCCTCTTCTAAAAAGGGAAAAATACAAGAGTTGACATAGGAGAATAATCCAAATCACACTGAGGTACATCACATACTCAGATGGCCCCCTACCTGAGATTAATGACTTCTACGTTCTTAAAGTTTTGTGGATCTGCTGTCTTGCAAAGAAACATTAGCTGAAAAATCAAGAGGGTGTCAGATGTGTATAAACAATGCTATAATGCTTGCAATACAACATAAAAGTCTATAATATATTTTATACTGCACCTCCTTGATCAATGCATCGATGAATGACGCAGATTCTGTGGAGTGTAGATCACTGTAAGCAGGGTGAAATTCTATGTCAATTCTCAAAGAGATGTTCAGCTTTCTGGTGGGCACTGATTTAATATCTGCAAACAAATGGCATGATGTCTCTGTTATCATTTATGCAGTATACACACTGAGAATGTGATTAGAGCATACTTAAAGCATATTCGTAGACAATATTAGCAGTACTGTCATTTGTACAAAATGTGTCAGTTTTAGTCGGGTTAAACAACATAAACAACGCAAGCTACAGCTTAATTAAACAGTTACAAAATACATGTTTACGCAATTCAACATGAGTTAAAAGTCAACATGCAATGTACAACGCTAATTTGTTAATTTACTTGAATCTTGTAACAAGTATGGGACTGGAAAATTCACCTAATGCAGCGGTGATTTCGTTGTTCCCGAAGATGCATGTATCTCCGAAAGTGAAATCCAAGCAGTGGCATATACATCTTCCAAATGTGTCATTGAATACACAAGGAGCTCCAAAACAGTTACAGTCAGCTTTTTTGCACTGAACAGTTTCAGTTGATGTCGGAATCATTGAACTGGAAATATTTGAAATTGTAGAGGGGACTGTTGTCGATTGATGAACCAATGGAGTTGTTGACTGAATTTTTGTGGTAAGGCCAGAAATCATTGTCAAATGGGTTGTGCTTGAAGTTGTCGTTTCAGTTAATATTCCGTCCACTGTGGTCACTTTGCTCTCAGGTGACATTGCCGAAGACAGGGTTGGTTTGAATGTGGTAGATGTGGTGATGGGGGTTAGCTCGGTGTTTTCGGTCGTATGGGCAGTCGTGTGTGTTGAAGTGTATTCTGGACTTGATGTCTCGTTGGCTATGCTTGCATTTGTAGTAAATGCTGAGGTGACAGAGGATGACGCTGTCGTAGGTGGTTCGGACTCGGCAGTCATTTCGGTGGAAGTCAGTACTTTAGTTGTCCCTTGTGACTCATCCGATCGTATTACCATGGTAGATGGAGGGGTGCCTGTAGTCATTGCGGGCTCTGTTGTCGCAGAGTTTGGTGTGCTCTGGGAAGGAATTACAGTCGATGCTTCAGTCTCTCTGGTGGAGTGGGATTCAACATTCGTAGAAGTCAGTGAGGGAGTGCTTAAATTGTCAGACGTTGCCATGACACTGGAAGGTGACATTGTAGAAGCAGTTACAACAGCTGTGACTTGCGAGCTGTCTGAGACTGTCACCAAGGTAGTTTGACTGGTATTTTGAGTTGATTGAGGTTCTTCTGAGGTAAGAATGGAAGTGCCATCGGTTGGCCCTTCAGTTGATCTTCCATCCCCTGTGGTTGAGCCAGATTGGGGGTTTGTTGAAGCTGTAGACATTACTTGAGTGCTGAAGATATCTGAGGTGGTCGCTTTGCTCTCAGGTGACATTGCCGAAGACAGGGTTGGTTTGAATGTGGTAGATGTGGTGATGGGGGTTAGCTCGGTGTTTTCGGTCGTATGGGCAGTCGTGTGTGTTGAAGTGTGTTCTGGACTTGATGTCTCGTTGGCTATGCTTGCATTTGTAGTAAATGCTGAGGTGACAGAGGATGACGCTGTCGTAGGTGGTTCGGACTCGGTAGTCATTTCGGTGGAAGTCAGTACTTTAGTTGTCCCTTGTGACTCATCCGATCGTGTTACCATGGTAGATGGAGGGGTGCCTGTAGTCATTGCGGGCTCTGTTGTCGCAGAGTTTGGTGTGCTCTGGGAAGGAATTACAGTCGATGCTTCAGTCTCTCTGGTGGAGTCGGATTCAACATTCGTAGAAGTCAGTGAGGGAGTGCTTAAATTGTCAGACGTTGCCATGACACTGGAAGGTGACGTTGTAGAAGCAGTTACAACAGCTGTGACTTGCGAGCTGTCTGAGACTGTCACCAAGGTAGTTTGACTGGTATTTTGAGTTGATTGAGGTTCTTCTGAGGTAAGAGTGGAAGTGCCATTGGTTGGCCCTTCGGTTGATCTTCCATCCCCTGTGGTTGAGCCAGATTGGGGGTTTGTTGAAGCTGTAGACATTACTTGAGTGCTGAAGATATCTGAGGTGGTCGCTTTGCTCTCAGGTGACATTGCCGAAGACAGGGCTGGTTTGAATGTGGTAGATGTGGTGATGGGGGTTAGCTCGGTGTTTTCGGTCGTATGGGCAGTCGTGTGTGTTGAAGTGTGTTCTGGACTTGATGTCTCGTTGGCTATGCTTGCATTTGTAGTAAATGCTGAGGTGACAGAGGATGACGCTGTCGTAGGTGGTTCGGACTCGGCAGTCATTTCGGTGGAAGTCAGTACTTTAGTTGTCCCTTGTGACTCATCCGATCGTGTTACCATGGTAGATGGAGGGGTGCCTGTAGTCATTGCGGGCTCTGTTGTCGCAGAGTTTGGTGTGCTCTGGGAAGGAATTACAGTCGATGCTTCAGTCTCTCTGGTGGAGTCGGATTCAACATTCGTAGAAGTCAGTGAGGGAGTGCTTAAATTGTCAGACGTTGCCATGACACTGGAAGGTGACATTGTAGAAGCAGTTACAACAGCTGTGACTTGCGAGCTGTCTGAGACTGTCACCAAGGTAGTTTGACTGGTATTTTGAGTTGATTGAGGTTCTTCTGAGGTAAGAGTGGAAGTGCCATTGGTTGATCTTCCATCCCCTGTGGCTGAGCCAGATTGGGGGTTTGTTAAAGCTGTGGACATTACTTGAGTGCTGAAGATATCTGAGGTGGTCGCTTTGCTCTCAGGTGACATTGCCAAAGACAGGGTTGGTCTGAATGTGGTAGATGTGGTGATGGGGGTTAGCTCGGTGTTTTCGGTCGTATGGGCAGTCGTGTGTGTTGAAGTGTGTTCTGGACTTGATGTCTCGTTGGCTATGCTTGCACTTGTAGTAAATGCTGAGGTGACAGAGGATGACGCTGTCGTAGGTGGTTCGGACTCAGCAGTCATTTCGGTGGAAGTCAGTACTTTAGTTGTCCCTTGTGACTCATCCGATCGTGTTACCATGGTAGATGGAGGGGTGCCTGTAGTCATTGCGGGCGCTGTTGTTGCAGAGTTTGGTGTGCTCTGGGAAGGAATTACAGTCAATGCTTCAATCTCTCTGGTGGAGTCGGATTCAACATTCGTAGAAGTCAGTGAGGGAGTGCTTAAATTGTCAGACGTTGCCATGACACTGGAAGGTGACATTGTAGAAGCAGTTACAACAGCTGTGACTTGCGAGCTGTCTGAGACTGTCACCAAGGTAGTTTGACTGGTATTTTGAGTTGATTGAGGTTCTTCTGAGGTAAGAATGGAAGTGCCATCGGTTGGCCCTTCAGTTGATCTTCCATCCCCTGTGGTAGAGCCAGATTGGGGGTTTGTTGAAGCTGTAGACATTACTTGAGTGCTGAAGATATCTGAGGTGGTCGCTTTGCTCTCAGGTGACATTGCCGAAGACAGGGTTGGTTTGAATGTGGTAGATGTGGTGATGGGGGTTAGCTCGGTGTTTTCGGTCGTATGGGCAGTCGTGTGTGTTGAAGTGTGTTCTGGACTTGATGTCTCGTTGGCTATGCTTGCATTTGTAGTAAATGCTGAGGTGACAGAGGATGACGCTGTCGTAGGTGGTTCGGACTCAGCAGTCATTTCGGTGGAAGTCAGTACTTTAGTTGTCCCTTGTGACTCATCCGATCGTGTTACCATGGTAGATGGAGGGGTGCCTGTAGTCATTGCGGGCTCTGTTGTCGCAGAGTTTGGTGTGCTCTGGGAAGGAATTACAGTCGATGCTTCAGTCTCTCTGGTGGAGTGGGATTCAACATTCGTAGAAGTCAGTGAGGGAGTGCTTAAATTGTCAGACGTTGCCATGACACTGGAAAGTGACATTGTAGAAGCAGTTACAACAGCTGTGACTTGCGAGCTGTCTGAGACTGTCACCAAGGTAGTTTGACTGGTATTTTGAGTTGATTGAGGTTCTTCTGAGGTAAGAATGGAAGTGCCATCGGTTGGCCCTTCAGTTGATCTTCCATCCCCTGCGGTTGAGCCAGATTGGGGGTTTGTTGAAGCTGTAGACATTACTTGAGTGCTGAAGATATCTGAGGTGGTCACTTTGCTCTCAGGTGACGTTGCTGAAGACAGGGTTTGCGTGAATGTGGTAGATGTGGTGATGGGGGTTAGCTCTGTGTTTTCGGTCGTATGGGCAGTCGTGTGTGTTGAAGTGTATTCTGGACTTGATGTCTCGTTGGCTATGCTTGCATTTGTAGTAAATGCTGAGGTGACAGAGGATGACGCTGTCGTAGGTGGTTCGGACTCGGCAGTCATTTCGGTGGAAGTCAGTACTTTAGTTGTCCCTTGTGACTCATCCGATCGTGTTACCATGGTAGATGGAGGGGTGCCTGTAGTCATTGCGGGCTCTGTTGTCGCAGAGTTTGGTGTGCTCTGGGAAGGAATTACAGTCGATGCTTCAGTCTCTCTGGTGGAGTGGGATTCAACATTCGTAGAAGTCAGTGAGGGAGTGCATAAATTGTCAGACGTTGCCATGACACTGGAAGGTGACATTGTAGAAGCAGTTACAACAGCTGTGACTTGCGAGCTGTCTGAGACTGTCACCAAGGTAGTTTGACTGGTATTTTGAGTTGATTGAGGTTCTTCTGAGGTAAGAATGGAAGTGCCATCGGTTGGCCCTTCAGTTGATCTTCCATCCCCTGTGGTTGAGCCAGATTGGGGGTTTGTTGAAGCTGTAGACATTACTTGAGTGCTGAAGATATCTGAGGTGGTCGCTTTGCTCTCAGGTGACATTGCCGAAGACAGGGTTGGTTTGAATGTGGTAGATGTGGTGATGGGGGTTAGCTCGGTGTTTTCGGTCGTATGGGCAGTCGTGTGTGTTGAAGTGTGTTCTGGACTTGATGTCTCGTTGGCTATGCTTGCATTTGTAGTAAATGCTGAGGTGACAGAGGATGACGCTGTCGTAGGTGGTTCGGACTCAGCAGTCATTTCGGTGGAAGTCAGTACTTTAGTTGTCCCTTGCGACTCATCCGATCGTGTTACCATGGTAGATGGAGGGGTGCCTGTAGTCATTGCGGGCTCTGTTGTCGCAGAGTTTGGTGTGCTCTGGAAAGGAATTACAGTCGATGCTTCAGTCTCTCTGGTGGAGTGGGATTCAACATTCGTAGAAGTCAGTGAGGGAGTGCTTAAATTGTCAGACGTTGCCATGACACTGGAAAGTGACATTGTAGAAGCAGTTACAACAGCTGTGACTTGCGAGCTGTCTGAGACTGTCACCAAGGTAGTTTGACTGGTATTTTGAGTTGATTGAGGTTCTTCTGAGGTAAGAATGGAAGTGCCATCGGTTGGCCCTTCAGTTGATCTTCCATCCCCTGCGGTTGAGCCAGATTGGGGGTTTGTTGAAGCTGTAGACATTACTTGAGTGCTGAAGATATCTGAGGTGGTCACTTTGCTCTCAGGTGACGTTGCTGAAGACAGGGTTTGCGTGAATGTGGTAGATGTGGTGATGGGGGTTAGCTCTGTGTTTTCGGTCGTATGGGCAGTCGTGTGTGTTGAAGTGTATTCTGGACTTGATGTCTCGTTGGCTATGCTTGCATTTGTAGTAAATGCTGAGGTGACAGAGGATGACGCTGTCGTAGGTGGTTCGGACTCGGCAGTCATTTCGGTGGAAGTCAGTACTTTAGTTGTCCCTTGTGACTCATCCGATCGTGTTACCATGGTAGATGGAGGGGTGCCTGTAGTCATTGCGGGCTCTGTTGTCGCAGAGTTTGGTGTGCTCTGGGAAGGAATTACAGTCGATGCTTCAGTCTCTCTGGTGGAGTGGGATTCAACATTCGTAGAAGTCAGTGAGGGAGTGCATAAATTGTCAGACGTTGCCATGACACTGGAAGGTGACATTGTAGAAGCAGTTACAACAGCTGTGACTTGCGAGCTGTCTGAGACTGTCACCAAGGTAGTTTGACTGGTATTTTGAGTTGATTGAGGTTCTTCTGAGGTAAGAATGGAAGTGCCATCGGTTGGCCCTTCAGTTGATCTTCCATCCCCTGTGGTTGAGCCAGATTGGGGGTTTGTTGAAGCTGTAGACATTACTTGAGTGCTGAAGATATCTGAGGTGGTCGCTTTGCTCTCAGGTGACATTGCCGAAGACAGGGTTGGTTTGAATGTGGTAGATGTGGTGATGGGGGTTAGCTCGGTGTTTTCGGTCGTATGGGCAGTCGTGTGTGTTGAAGTGTGTTCTGGACTTGATGTCTCGTTGGCTATGCTTGCATTTGTAGTAAATGCTGAGGTGACAGAGGATGACGCTGTCGTAGGTGGTTCGGACTCAGCAGTCATTTCGGTGGAAGTCAGTACTTTAGTTGTCCCTTGCGACTCATCCGATCGTGTTACCATGGTAGATGGAGGGGTGCCTGTAGTCATTGCGGGCTCTGTTGTCGCAGAGTTTGGTGTGCTCTGGGAAGGAATTACAGTCGATGCTTCAGTCTCTCTGGTGGAGTGGGATTCAACATTCGTAGAAGTCAGTGAGGGAGTGCTTAAATTGTCAGACGTTGCCATGACACTGGAAGGTGACATTGTAGAAGCAGTTACAACAGCTGTGACTTGCGAGCTGTCTGAGACTGTCACCAAGGTAGTTTGACTGGTATTTTGAGTTGATTGAGGTTCTTCTGAGGTAAGAGTGGAAGTGCCATTGGTTGATCTTCCATCCCCTGTGGTAGAGCCAGATTGGGGGTTTGTTGAAGCTGTAGACATTACTTGAGTGCTGAAGATATCTGAGGTGGTCGCTTTGCTCTCAGGTGACATTGCCGAAGACAGGGTTGGTTTGAATGTGGTAGATGTGGTGATGGGGGTTAGCTCGGTGTTTTCGGTCGTATGGGCAGTCGTGTGTGTTGAAGTGTGTTCTGGACTTGATGTCTCGTTGGCTATGCTTGCATTTGTAGTAAATGCTGAGGTGACAGAGGATGACGCTGTCGTAGGTGGTTCGGACTCAGCAGTCATTTCGGTGGAAGTCAGTACTTTAGTTGTCCCTTGCGACTCATCCGATCGTGTTACCATGGTAGATGGAGGGGTGCCTGTAGTCATTGCGGGCTCTGTTGTCGCAGAGTTTGGTGTGCTCTGGAAAGGAATTACAGTCGATGCTTCAGTCTCTCTGGTGGAGTGGGATTCAACATTCGTAGAAGTCAGTGAGGGAGTGCTTAAATTGTCAGACGTTGCCATGACACTGGAAGGTGACATTGTAGAAGCAGTTACAACAGCTGTGACTTGCGAGCTGTCTGAGACTGTCACCAAGGTAGTTTGACTGGTATTTTGAGTTGATTGAGGTTCTTCTGAGGTAAGAATGGAAGTGCCATCGGTTGGCCCTTCAGTTGATCTTCCATCCCCTGTGGTTGAGCCAGATTGGGGGTTTGTTGAAGCTGTAGACATTACTTGAGTGCTGAAGATATCTGAGGTGGTCGCTTTGCTCTCAGGTGACATTGCCGAAGACAGGGTTGGTTTGAATGTGGTAGATGTGGTGATGGGGGTTAGCTCGGTGTTTTTGGTCGTATGGGCAGTCGTGTGTGTTGAAGTGTGTTCTGGACTTGATGTCTCGTTGGCTATGCTTGCATTTGTAGTAAACGCTGAGGTGACAGAGGATGACGCTGTCGTAGGTGGTTCGGACTCAGCAGTCATTTCGGTGGAAGTCAGTACTTTAGTTGTCCCTTGTGACTCATCCGATCGTGTTACCATGGTAGATGGAGGGGTGCCTGTAGTCATTGCGGGCTCTGTTGTCGCAGAGTTTGGTGTGCTCTGGGAAGGAATTACAGTCGATGCTTCAGTCTCTCTGGTGGAGTGGGATTCAACATTCGTAGAAGTCAGTGAGGGAGTGCTTAAATTGTCAGACGTTGCCATGACACTGGAAGGTGACATTGTAGAAGCAGTTACAACAGCTGTGACTTGCGAGCTGTCTGAGACTGTCACCAAGGTAGTTTGACTGGTATTTTGAGTTGATTGAGGTTCTTCTGAGGTAAGAATGGAAGTGCCATCGGTTGGCCCTTCAGTTGATCTTCCATCCCCTGTGGTTGAGCCAGATTGGGGGTTTGTTGAAGCTGTAGACATTACTTGAGTGCTGAAGATATCTGAGGTGGTCGCTTTGCTCTCAGGTGACATTGCCGAAGACAGGGTTGGTTTGAATGTGGTAGATGTGGTGATGGGGGTTAGCTCTGTGTTTTCGGTCGTATGGGCAGTCGTGTGTGTTGAAGTGTGTTCTGGACTTGATGTCTCGTTGGCTATGCTTGCATTTGTAGTAAATGCTGAGGTGACAGAGGATGACGCTGTCGTAGGTGGTTCGGACTCAGCAGTCATTTCGGTGGAAGTCAGTACTTTAGTTGTCCCTTGTGACTCATCCGATCGTGTTACCATGGTAGATGGAGGGGTGCCTGTAGTCATTGCGGGCTCTGTTGTCGCAGAGTTTGGTGTGCTCTGGGAAGGAATTACAGTCGATGCTTCAGTCTCTCTGGTGGAGTGGGATTCAACATTCGTAGAAGTCAGTGAGGGAGTGCTTAAATTGTCAGACGTTGCCATGACACTGGAAGGTGACATTGTAGAAGCAGTTACAACAGCTGTGATTTGCGAGCTGTCTGAGACTGTCACCAAGGTAGTTTGACTGGTATTTTGAGTTGATTGAGGTTCTTCTGGGTAAGAATGGAAGTGCCATCGGTTGGCCCTTCAGTTGATCTTCCATCCCCTGTGGTTGAGCCAGATTGGGGGTTTGTTGAAGCTGTAGACATTACTTGAGTGCTGAAGATATCTGAGGTGGTCGCTTCGCTCTCAGGTGACATTGCCGAAGACAGGGTTGGTTTGAATGTGGTAGATGTGGTGATGGGGGTTAGCTCGGTGTTTTCGGTCGTATGGGCAGTCGTGTGTGTTGAAGTGTGTTCTGGACTTGATGTCTCGTTGGCTATGCTTGCATTTGTAGTAAATGCTGAGGTGACAGAGGATGACGCTGTCGTAGGTGGTTCGGACTCGGCAGTCATTTCGGTGGAAGTCAGTACTTTAGTTGTCCCTTGTGACTCATCCGATCGTGTTACCATGGTAGATGGAGGGGTGCCTGTAGTCATTGCGGGCTCTGTTGTCGCAGAGTTTGGTGTGCTCTGGGAAGGAATTACAGTCGATGCTTCAGTCTCTCTGGTGGAGTCGGATTCAACATTCGTAGAAGTCAGTGAGGGAGTGCTTAAATTGTCAGACGTTGCCATGACACTGGAAGGTGACGTTGTAGAAGCAGTTACAACAGCTGTGACTTGCGAGCTGTCTGAGACTGTCACCAAGGTAGTTTGACTGGTATTTTGAGTTGATTGAGGTTCTTCTGAGGTAAGAGTGGAAGTGCCATTGGTTGGCCCTTCGGTTGATCTTCCATCCCCTGTGGTTGAGCCAGATTGGGGGTTTGTTGAAGCTGTAGACATTACTTGAGTGCTGAAGATATCTGAGGTGGTCGCTTTGCTCTCAGGTGACATTGCCGAAGACAGGGTTGGTTTGAATGTGGTAGATGTGGTGATGGGGGTTAGCTCGGTGTTTTCGGTCGTATGGGCAGTCGTGTGTGTTGAAGTGTGTTCTGGACTTGATGTCTCGTTGGCTATGCTTGCATTTGTAGTAAATGCTGAGGTGACAGAGGATGACGCTGTCGTAGGTGGTTCGGACTCAGCAGTCATTTCGGTGGAAGTCAGTACTTTAGTTGTCCCTTGTGACTCATCCGATCGTGTTACCATGGTAGATGGAGGGGTGCCTGTAGTCATTGCGGGCTCTGTTGTCGCAGAGTTTGGTGTGCTCTGGGAAGGAATTACAGTCGATGCTTCAGTCTCTCTGGTGGAGTGGGATTCAACATTCGTAGAAGTCAGTGAGGGAGTGCTTAAATTGTCAGACGTTGCCATGACACTGGAAGGTGACATTGTAGAAGCAGTTACAACAGCTGTGACTTGCGAGCTGTCTGAGACTGTCACCAAGGTAGTTTGACTGGTATTTTGAGTTGATTGAGGTTCTTCTGAGGTAAGAATGGAAGTGCCATCGGTTGGCCCTTCAGTTGATCTTCCATCCCCTGTGGTTGAGCCAGATTGGGGGTTTGTTGAAGCTGTAGACATTACTTGAGTGCTGAAGATATCTGAGGTGGTCGCTTTGCTCTCAGGTGACATTGCCGAAGACAGGGTTGGTTTGAATGTGGTAGATGTGGTGATGGGGGTTAGCTCGGTGTTTTCGGTCGTATGGGCAGTCGTGTGTGTTGAAGTGTGTTCTGGACTTGATGTCTCGTTGGCTATGCTTGCATTTGTAGTAAATGCTGAGGTGACAGAGGATGACGCTGTCGTAGGTGGTTCGGACTCGGCAGTCATTTCGGTGGAAGTCAGTACTTTAGTTGTCCCTTGTGACTCATCCGATCGTGTTACCATGGTAGATGGAGGGGTGCCTGTAGTCATTGCGGGCTCTGTTGTCGCAGAGTTTGGTGTGCTCTGGGAAGGAATTACAGTCGATGCTTCAGTCTCTCTGGTGGAGTCGGATTCAACATTCGTAGAAGTCAGTGAGGGAGTGCTTAAATTGTCAGACGTTGCCATGACACTGGAAGGTGACGTTGTAGAAGCAGTTACAACAGCTGTGACTTGCGAGCTGTCTGAGACTGTCACCAAGGTAGTTTGACTGGTATTTTGAGTTGATTGAGGTTCTTCTGAGGTAAGAGTGGAAGTGCCATTGGTTGGCCCTTCGGTTGATCTTCCATCCCCTGTGGTTGAGCCAGATTGGGGGTTTGTTGAAGCTGTAGACATTACTTGAGTGCTGAAGATATCTGAGGTGGTCGCTTTGCTCTCAGGTGACATTGCCAAAGACAGGGTTGGTCTGAATGTGGTAGATGTGGTGATGGGGGTTAGCTCGGTGTTTTCGGTCGTATGGGCAGTCGTGTGTGTTGAAGTGTGTTCTGGACTTGATGTCTCGTTGGCTATGCTTGCATTTGTAGTAAATGCTGAGGTGACAGAGGATGACGCTGTCGTAGGTGGTTCGGACTCGGCAGTCATTTCGGTGGAAGTCAGTACTTTAGTTGTCCCTTGTGACTCATCCGATCGTGTTACCATGGTAGATGGAGGGGTGCCTGTAGTCATTGCGGGCTCTGTTGTCGCAGAGTTTGGTGTGCTCTGGGAAGGAATTACAGTCGATGCTTCAGTCTCTCTGGTGGAGTGGGATTCAACATTCGTAGAAGTCAGTGAGGGAGTGCTTAAATTGTCAGACGTTGCCATGACACTGGAAGGTGACATTGTAGAAGCAGTTACAACAGCTGTGACTTGCGAGCTGTCTGAGACTGTCACCAAGGTAGTTTGACTGGTATTTTGAGTTGATTGAGGTTCTTCTGAGGTAAGAATGGAAGTGCCATCGGTTGGCCCTTCAGTTGATCTTCCATCCCCTGTGGTTGAGCCAGATTGGGGGTTTGTTGAAGCTGTAGACATTACTTGAGTGCTGAAGATATCTGAGGTGGTCGCTTTGCTCTCAGGTGACATTGCCGAAGACAGGGTTGGTTTGAATGTGGTAGATGTGGTGATGGGGGTTAGCTCGGTGTTTTCGGTCGTATGGGCAGTCGTGTGTGTTGAAGTGTGTTCTGGACTTGATGTCTCGTTGGCTATGCTTGCATTTGTAGTAAATGCTGAGGTGACAGAGGATGACGCTGTCGTAGGTGGTTCGGACTCGGCAGTCATTTCGGTGGAAGTCAGTACTTTAGTTGTCCCTTGTGACTCATCCGATCGTGTTACCATGGTAGATGGAGGGGTGCCTGTAGTCATTGCGGGCTCTGTTGTCGCAGAGTTTGGTGTGCTCTGGGAAGGAATTACAGTCGATGCTTCAGTCTCTCTGGTGGAGTCGGATTCAACATTCGTAGAAGTCAGTGAGGGAGTGCTTAAATTGTCAGACGTTGCCATGACACTGGAAGGTGACATTGTAGAAGCAGTTACAACAGCTGTGACTTGCGAGCTGTCTGAGACTGTCACCAAGGTAGTTTGACTGGTATTTTGAGTTGATTGAGGTTCTTCTGAGGTAAGAGTGGAAGTGCCATTGGTTGGCCCTTCAGTTGATCTTCCATCCCCTGTGGTTGAGCCAGATTGGGGGTTTGTTGAAGCTGTAGACATTACTTGAGTGCTGAAGATATCTGAGGTGGTCGCTTTGCTCTCAGGTGACATTGCCAAAGACAGGGTTGGTCTGAATGTGGTAGATGTGGTGATGGGGGTTAGCTCGGTGTTTTCGGTCGTATGGGCAGTCGTGTGTGTTGAAGTGTGTTCTGGACTTGATGTCTCGTTGGCTATGCTTGCATTTGTAGTAAATGCTGAGGTGACAGAGGATGACGCTGTCGTAGGTGATTCGGACTCGGCAGTCATTTCGGTGGAAGTCAGTACTTTAGTTGTCCCTTGTGACTCATCCGATCGTGTTACCATGGTAGATGGAGGGGTGCCTGTAGTCATTGCGGGCTCTGTTGTCGCAGAGTTTGGTGTGCTCTGGGAAGGAATTACAGTCGATGCTTCAGTCTCTCTGGTGGAGTGGGATTCAACATTCGTAGAAGTCAGTGAGGGAGTGCTTAAATTGTCAGACGTTGCCATGACACTGGAAGGTGACATTGTAGAAGCAGTTACAACAGCTGTGACTTGCGAGCTGTCTGAGACTGTCACCAAGGTAGTTTGACTGGTATTTTGAGTTGATTGAGGTTCTTCTGAGGTAAGAATGGAAGTGCCATCGGTTGGCCCTTCAGTTGATCTTCCATCCCCTGTGGTTGAGCCAGATTGGGGGTTTGTTGAAGCTGTAGACATTACTTGAGTGCTGAAGATATCTGAGGTGGTCACTTTGCTCTCAGGTGACGTTGCTGAAGACAGGGTTTGCGTGAATGTGGTAGATGTGGTGATGGGGGTTAGCTCGGTGTTTTCGGTCGTATGGGCAGTCGTGTGTGTTGAAGTGTATTCTGGACTTGATGTCTCGTTGGCTATGCTTGCATTTGTAGTAAATGCTGAGGTGACAGAGGATGACGCTGTCGTAGGTGGTTCGGACTCGGCAGTCATTTCGGTGGAAGTCAGTACTTTAGTTGTCCCTTGTGACTCATCCGATCGTGTTACCATGGTAGATGGAGGGGTGCCTGTAGTCATTGCGGGCTCTGTTGTCGCAGAGTTTGGTGTGCTCTGGGAAGGAATTACAGTCGATGCTTCAGTCTCTCTGGTGGAGTGGGATTCAACATTCGTAGAAGTCAGTGAGGGAGTGCTTAAATTGTCAGACGTTGCCATGACACTGGAAGGTGACATTGTAGAAGCAGTTACAACAGCTGTGACTTGCGAGCTGTCTGAGACTGTCACCAAGGTAGTTTGACTGGTATTTTGAGTTGATTGAGGTTCTTCTGAGGTAAGAATGGAAGTGCCATCGGTTGGCCCTTCAGTTGATCTTCCATCCCCTGTGGTTGAGCCAGATTGGGGGTTTGTTGAAGCTGTAGACATTACTTGAGTGCTGAAGATATCTGAGGTGGTCACTTTGCTCTCAGGTGACGTTGCTGAAGACAGGGTTTGCGTGAATGTGGTAGATGTGGTGATGGGGGTTAGCTCGGTGTTTTCGGTCGTATGGGCAGTCGTGTGTGTTGAAGTGTATTCTGGACTTGATGTCTCGTTGGCTATGCTTGCATTTGTAGTAAATGCTGAGGTGACAGAGGATGACGCTGTCGTAGGTGGTTCGGACTCGGCAGTCATTTCGGTGGAAGTCAGTACTTTAGTTGTCCCTTGTGACTCATCCGATCGTGTTACCATGGTAGATGGAGGGGTGCCTGTAGTCATTGCGGGCTCTGTTGTCGCAGAGTTTGGTGTGCTCTGGGAAGGAATTACAGTCGATGCTTCAATCTCTCTGGTGGAGTCAGATTCAACATTCGTAGAAGTCAGTGAGGGAGTGCTTAAATTGTCAGACGTTGCCATGACACTGGAAGGTGACATTGTAGAAGCAGTTACAACAGCTGTGACTTGCGAGCTGTCTGAGACTGTCACCAAGGTAGTTTGACTGGTATTTTGAGTTGATTGAGGTTCTTCTGAGGTAAGAATGGAAGTGCCATCGGTTGGCCCTTCAGTTGATCTTCCATCCCCTGTGGTTGAGCCAGATTGGGGGTTTGTTGAAGCTGTAGACATTACTTGAGTGCTGAAGATATCTGAGGTGGTCACTTTGCTCTCAGGTGACGTTGCTGAAGACAGGGTTTGCGTGAATGTGGTAGATGTGGTGATGGGGGTTAGCTCGGTGTTTTCGGTCGTATGGGCAGTCGTGTGTGTTGAAGTGTATTCTGGACTTGATGTCTCGTTGGCTATGCTTGCATTTGTAGTAAATGCTGAGGTGACAGAGGATGACGCTGTCGTAGGTGGTTCGGACTCGGCAGTCATTTCGGTGGAAGTCAGTACTTTAGTTGTCCCTTGTGACTCATCCGATCGTGTTACCATGGTAGATGGAGGGGTGCCTGTAGTCATTGCGGGCTCTGTTGTCGCAGAGTTTGGTGTGCTCTGGGAAGGAATTACAGTCGATGCTTCAGTCTCTCTGGTGGAGTGGGATTCAACATTCGTAGAAGTCAGTGAGGGAGTGCTTAAATTGTCAGACGTTGCCATGACACTGGAAGGTGACATTGTAGAAGCAGTTACAACAGCTGTGACTTGCGAGCTGTCTGAGACTGTCACCAAGGTAGTTTGACTGGTATTTTGAGTTGATTGAGGTTCTTCTGAGGTAAGAATGGAAGTGCCATCGGTTGGCCCTTCAGTTGATCTTCCATCCCCTGTGGTTGAGCCAGATTGGGGGTTTGTTGAAGCTGTAGACATTACTTGAGTGCTGAAGATATCTGAGGTGGTCGCTTTGCTCTCAGGTGACATTGCCGAAGACAGGGTTGGTTTGAATGTGGTAGATGTGGTGATGGGGGTTAGCTCGGTGTTTTCGGTCGTATGGGCAGTCGTGTGTGTTGAAGTGTGTTCTGGACTTGATGTCTCGTTGGCTATGCTTGCATTTGTAGTAAATGCTGAGGTGACAGAGGATGACGCTGTCGTAGGTGGTTCGGACTCGGCAGTCATTTCGGTGGAAGTCAGTACTTTAGTTGTCCCTTGTGACTCATCCGATCGTGTTACCATGGTAGATGGAGGGGTGCCTGTAGTCATTGCGGGCTCTGTTGTCGCAGAGTTTGGTGTGCTCTGGGAAGGAATTACAGTCGATGCTTCAGTCTCTCTGGTGGAGTCGGATTCAACATTCGTAGAAGTCAGTGAGGGAGTGCTTAAATTGTCAGACGTTGCCATGACACTGGAAGGTGACATTGTAGAAGCAGTTACAACAGCTGTGACTTGCGAGCTGTCTGAGACTGTCACCAAGGTAGTTTGACTGGTATTTTGAGTTGATTGAGGTTCTTCTGAGGTAAGAATGGAAGTGCCATCGGTTGGCCCTTCAGTTGATCTTCCATCCCCTGTGGTTGAGCCAGATTGGGGGTTTGTTGAAGCTGTAGACATTACTTGAGTGCTGAAGATATCTGAGGTGGTCGCTTTGCTCTCAGGTGACATTGCCGAAGACAGGGTTGGTTTGAATGTGGTAGATGTGGTGATGGGGATTAGCTCGGTGTTTTCGGTCGTGTGGGCAGTCGTGTGTGTTGAAGTGTGTTCTGGACTTGATGTCTCGTTGGCTATGCTTGCATTTGTAGTAAATGCTGAGGTGACAGAGGATGACGCTGTCGTAGGTGGTTCGGACTCAGCAGTCATTTCGGTGGAAGTCAGTACTTTAGTTGTCCCTTGTGACTCATCCGATAGTGTTACCATGGTAGATGGAAGGGTGCCTGTAGTCATTGCGGGCTCTGTTGTCGCAGAGTTTGGTGTGCTCTGGGAAGGAATTACAGTCGATGCTTCAGTCTCTCTGGTGGAGTGGGATTCAACATTCGTAGAAGTCAGTGAGGGAGTGCTTAAATTGTCAGACGTTGCCATGACACTGGAAGGTGACATTGTAGAAGCAGTTACAACAGCTGTGACTTGCGAGCTGTCTGAGACTGTCACCAAGGTAGTTTGACTGGTATTTTGAGTTGATTGAGGTTCTTCTGAGGTAAGAATGGAAGTGCCATCGGTTGGCCCTTCAGTTGATCTTCCATCCCCTGTGGTTGAGCCAGATTGGGGGTTTGTTGAAGCTGTAGACATTACTTGAGTGCTGAAGATATCTGAGGTGGTCACTTTGCTCTCAGGTGACGTTGCTGAAGACAGGGTTTGCGTGAATGTGGTAGATGTGGTGATGGGGGTTAGCTCGGTGTTTTCGGTCGTATGGGCAGTCGTGTGTGTTGAAGTGTATTCTGGACTTGATGTCTCGTTGGCTATGCTTGCATTTGTAGTAAATGCTGAGGTGACAGAGGATGACGCTGTCGTAGGTGGTTCGGACTCGGCAGTCATTTCGGTGGAAGTCAGTACTTTAGTTGTCCCTTGTGACTCATCCAATCGTGTTACCATGGTAGATGGAGGGGTGCCTGTAGTCATTGCGGGCTCTGTTGTCGCAGAGTTTGGTGTGCTCTGGGAAGGAATTACAGTCGATGCTTCAGTCTCTCTGGTGGAGTCGGATTCAACATTCGTAGAAGTCAGTGAGGGAGTGCTTAAATTGTCAGACGTTGCCATGACACTGGAAGGTGACATTGTAGAAGCAGTTACAACAGCTGTGACTTGCGAGCTGTCTGAGACTGTCACCAAGGTAGTTTGACTGGTATTTTGAGTTGATTGAGGTTCTTCTGAGGTAAGAATGGAAGTGCCATCGGTTGGCCCTTCAGTTGATCTTCCATCCCCTGTGGTTGAGCCAGATTGGGGGTTTGTTGAAGCTGTAGACATTACTTGAGTGCTGAAGATATCTGAGGTGGTCACTTTGCTCTCAGGTGACGTTGCTGAAGACAGGGTTTGCGTGAATGTGGTAGATGTGGTGATGGGGGTTAGCTCGGTGTTTTCGGTCGTATGGGCAGTCGTGTGTGTTGAAGTGTATTCTGGACTTGATGTCTCGTTGGCTATGCTTGCATTTGTAGTAAATGCTGAGGTGACAGAGGATGACGCTGTCGTAGGTGGTTCGGACTCGGCAGTCATTTCGGTGAAAGTCAGTACTTTAGTTGTCCCTTGTGACTCATCCGATCGTGTTACCATGGTAGATGGAGGGGTGCCTGTAGTCATTGCGGGCTCTGTTGTCGCAGAGTTTGGTGTGCTCTGGGAAGGAATTACAGTCGATGCTTCAGTCTCTCTGGTGGAGTCGGATTCAACATTCGTAGAAGTCAGTGAGGGAGTGCTTAAATTGTCAGACGTTGCCATGACACTGGAAGGTGACGTTGTAGAAGCAGTTACAACAGCTGTGACTTGCGAGCTGTCTGAGACTGTCACCAAGGTAGTTTGACTGGTATTTTGAGTTGATTGAGGTTCTTCTGAGGTAAGAGTGGAAGTGCCATTGGTTGGCCCTTCGGTTGATCTTCCATCCCCTGTGGTTGAGCCAGATTGGGGGTTTGTTGAAGCTGTAGACATTACTTGAGTGCTGAAGATATCTGAGGTGGTCGCTTTGCTCTCAGGTGACATTGCCAAAGACAGGGTTGGTCTGAATGTGGTAGATGTGGTGATGGGGGTTAGCTCAGTGTTTTCGGTCGCATGGGCAGTCGTGTGTGTTGAAGTGTGTTCTGGACTTGATGTCTCGTTGGCTATGCTTGCATTTGTAGTAAATGCTGAAGTGACAGAGGATGACGCAGTCCTAGGTGGTTCGGACTTAGCAGTCATTTCGGTGGAAAGCAGTACTTTAGTTGTCCCTTGTGACTCATCCGATCGTGTTACCATGGTAGATGGAGGGGTGCCTGTAGTCATTGCAGGCTCTGTTGTCGCAGAGTTTGGTGTGCTCTGGGAAGGAATTACAGTCGATGCTTCAGTCTCTCTGGTGGAGACGGATTCAACATTCGTAGAAGTCAGTGAGGGAGTGCTTAAATTGTCAGACGTTGCCATGACACTGGAAGGTGACATTGTAGAAGCATTGTTTAAAATTACATTCTCCCAAAAAGCTGATCGTAAAAGTTTTGATATTTTCAACAGATTATTATCTTTGAATACCACATCATCTTCTTTTTGATATTGATCATTCTTTAGGTTCCCAAAGTTTTTCCATTCATCATCAGATTGTCTTGGTGATTTGTGATTTCCTGTTAATTGAAATGAACTCATTAAAAAAATTGTTTATGAAAACTCCAATTGTATTGTATTAAGTTGCAGAAGTAAGTTGCTATAATTTCTCAAATACAGTCATCCCAAAGTGTATCGAAAACATTTGCCTTTTTTATATTGTTATCACTAAACATTGACATTTGTAGTTGTTTCCAGTGCTGTTTGGCATCACCTTGTGTAAACAGACAATAATGTGGCATGGGCATGTAGTATTATTGCATTTATACTGACCTCATAACAGGAAATAACGAGGTATATTTCCACACAATAGATTTATGTAGTCTGCTCTGAACTTTGGCTTCCAATGAATTTTACAGAAATTGATGATCTTTTAGCAGTTATTATCGCAATGACCCAGTTAGATAAGGTTACCAATATCTTTCATTTGAATATTCAAATCAATTGTCTTAAATATTTTGAGTGAAACCTGATAGTTGGCATATTTTTTTCTAACAGTGATCTTTATTGGGCTGCCTTTTATATTAAAACAACAGAATTAACTTATTTATTTTACATTCCAAATAAAAGGTTAAACTTACCAAATTTTAGAGCAACAAATACAGATACTGGGATCACAAAAACAGTTATCACAATCATGACGATAATGAAGTATTTTTGCCATCTTCTCCAGTTCCAGTATCCTTTGAAGGTCCTCATGTTGGTTTTATTGTACTTTCAAACTGTTTAGATATTGAATATCTTTTACCTTGCAGTTTCAGAGGACAATGTCTGTGTCTTCTTAAGCTACGTTTAAATTGAAGGTCAAAAAAGGTCCAAAAGTACAGCTGTGTCTTTTTTTTCTTCTTATGACAATGAATTCCATATGTTTCCACAACTGTCAGTTTGCTATTATCCTCTGTGAATGCGCACAGTGTTTTGTTTGACCTATTTGGAGACTAGCATTGTGTTATTATTCCATGTTTCATCAGTGATAAAATGAAGAGGAAGAAGGATTGGCAATGATAGCGCACCCTTGGTAAACCTCTGTACTGGGTTGGTGCTATACTCCTGTTTACTGGAATTTCTAATCTACTCACACCCTTCTCGTATTTTTCTTTACTGAAGATCAGAACAAACTGACGTCAGAGTCAAAGAGACCGATTTCTAAACCAGTTGGACAAATACTGTATATGTCATATGCCTGTTGTTACACATTTTACATCATCATTTTTGGTCAATGAGTAAAGGAAAGATTTGTAAATAGTAAAAATAAAAATTATTTTTTACTTTGAATATCCATTCAATTGAATGGGAAAATGTGTCCAAACTTTTGACTGGTACTGTATATTATGTTGAACTTGTAAATTTATTCATTTTATTTCTGATTTAGTTTAAGCATTTCCTCAGGGAAATTGTATTTATTAAAACAAAAATGAAATTACTTATGTATCTTGGTTCACATATCCAATATTTAATACCCAATATCAAATATATTTAACTTAATGCCGATCTTTTATTGTTATACAATCAAGCATGGCACTTAATCTAATTATTTTAGAATTCACAGAAAACATTGAAAAATGTATGATAGGCTGTTGATTGTAACAAAAAATACTAAGTCTAAATACAAGTTGAATAGGCACACCAAAACAGTCACTCTGATAGTGGTCTGTTTTTGTGATGTCTTGTAATATCTGAAGGTGATAATGTTAGTGTCACGGATCCTCCTCTTGCACCCCTCAGACGGTCTACTTCCCCAGAATACTGAGGACAGCAGAGGAACACGGTCCGACTCACACCTCATTATTGCACACATCTGCACATCATCATCAATTACATACAGTATATAAACTCTGTTCAGACCCGGCACTATTGTGGGTAATTGTCCTTGCACTACGCTATGCAAATAATGTATGTTGTAGAAATCCTTAAGTACAAGTAAAAGTGCTTCACCTGCCTTTGTCTCTTCGTTCCTTACTGCCAAGGATCAAAGTGTCTCGTGACAGTTTGAAGTGGCATTTGTCAAGTCATGGATTGCCCTAACATGTTGACCATGTTCTACATCCAGATTTAATCAGTTTGCTTGGACAGCTATACTTCTTATCTTATTTGATCAAGGATTAGCATATGCAATACAGCAACTGAGGGAAGTTCATGATCTGGCATTCAGTACACTGTGATTCTTGTATTCAGTATATACTCAGTGTTATGACCAACTGACAAGGGACGTTAATTTATCAATGATATTGATGTGTTATAGAATCAAACCAAACACACAAACAGTATCCGCATACACCCTGGTGTTTAATTACAGCATCTATACAGTGTAAATATAGGGAGGATTTATGTGTGACAAGAATATTGACACAAATCGCTGCCTGATTTAATCCAGCTCACAATTCACGTCAAAAAGCTTGTTGAACATGATTGTTACTTTGCTGTTACAATCATGTACCATACAACTTATGGTACAGCATTAGCACACAAACACAAACAATCTCTCAATAGTCAAATAACATTCTATTTTGGTAGTATCAAAATATTTACAATACATACTAATAATACAACATGAAGGTGCATAGTGAGTAGCTAATAACCTTGAGTAAGAGTGCTATTGTGAGTGTACTCAAGGAGGAGAACACACCATCATTTGACAGCAACTTACTCTGAACTGATAACCAATCAACAGTAGTTAAAGGAAGTAAGATGAGGACAAATGAAATAAAAAACTTTGTTCAGTACACAGAACTCCCCACCTATGTTTGCTTTAACACAAGTTTGAAAAAAGAGAAAATACATTCTCTCTTAAAACCTTTTTCTTCTCCTTGGTACTCTTTCTCGTGTTGGACCGAGATTTATATTGGGATGAGTTTAAGGATCAAACATGGATTGACTTTTTGTATTCACAAACTTTGGACGTGAACTTTGTACTTGTACTTGTTTAAAAGCGAGACCACACATGTAAAAGCAGCCACACATGTTGAAGGTAAATATGTTAATCATATAACCCTACATTCATTATGATCAACACAAATGTTAATTCCTGTCCATGGGACCCATAAAGATATGACTATAAATATGACTTTTTTTCTGTGATTCCTTCAATATAACCCCCCCCCCCTCCCACCAACACACACACACACATTCCTCTTGTTGGTCTCCTCCTATGCAACTGTTATTAGGTGTATTGTTTCACGATACCAACTGATTTGAAACATAGGTCTCAACCTCTAACACATGTACATGCCACAGTAAACATAAAAAGAAAGAAGCAAAGGACTGCTACAACAATCAATGCATTATTTTCTGAAGAGCATTGCTTATGAACAGGTAGACCACTAATACGTTGTTTTATGTACACACATATTGGTTGATTTGTTAACATTTTATTATGTTCACAATGTTCAAAGTCTAAGTTTATGAATAGGCATTTCAACATGTGGTGAAACTAAGGAAAATGACTCAATAAGGAAATATTTCCGTCAAACCATCCTCTTAAAATTCCTTTCTCCCTCATAATTCAACAGTGTTTGACGAACATGGCTTAGTCAATAGGTTTAATAATTTATCTGTGATGACCTTTTATGTTATGTCAATACAAAAATACTACTTCAGAAACCGGGCATTTAGGAGACTGAACTGCAAGTTATCAGATTTGAATTTGAAGTGTTCATCATGACAAGGATTCTCTTCAGAAACTGATCAAGAGAGATTTGTTAAGCTTAATTTGTTGATCTGACAAGGAAATTACAATTCTATTAAATAAATCAAATAAAAAAAAATATGTTCATTTTGCAGATGCCTTTATCCCAATGAAACATTGCTGAAATTAACATACTGTACGATTACATGTTTTCAGTTTGCTTGTTTAATAAAACCAAATAACAGTACATTACACAAATATTTGCCAGTGGTTATTCACACAACCAATTCTGATGGAATATGAGATATCTTGTTTTCCGTGTTGCTGATATAAGAAGCCAGTCAGTCTAAGTTTGCAGGGGAGGCTAAGTCATCAATGTCTTAATGTACCTGATCCCCTTCTAATGCCTGATGGTTGGTCAGTCAGTCGCACATCTTCCACATGACTCTCAGAGCTCCAGCTGCTTTTCTGCTCCCTCAGCTGCATCTGTGGTCTCTGTGAGCTGGGCCTGGGCCAGGCGGCGCTCTGCCTCAGTCACGGTCATGGGGTGCAGAGGGAAAAACCCTGCCAGCCCTGTAGTTAGAAAGGAAAAGGTGAAAGACCCCAACATGACCCATACACATACTCAGGTAATCACTTAGATAATATTCTTGGTATTTATCCAAGTAAAATTCTAGGTTTTTACCCAGGGCAAATTAGAAAAGAATTAAAGGCCACTGAAATTACTGTTTCCTTCAACCTATTATGAGTCTTGTCAAATAGACCTTTAATCCTATATAATTTACCAAAGCTTAGAATGTGTATAGGAGTTACGTTTTGTTATTATGTAAACTGTTAGGCCCATTACATTTATGGGAAAGGCATGGGGACATTCTGAAAAAACTCACCAAGCAGTTTCGCCACAGGCTTTGATGGATGTGCACCACACCCAATCCAGTACTTGATTCTGTCAAAGTTGAAACTGACCAGTTTCTCGTTATATATGTTCGGAAGGGGGTCGTAAGTGCCCAACTGTTCTATGTACTTGCTGTCACGTGCCCGCTTGTTGTAAGCAGCCACGATGCGGTAAAACGGTCGGTTAACCTGTTTGTGCCCAGCCAGTGCCAGCCTAATTGCGACATGTCCACCGTGGTACTTTTTCAGTAAAATAGATGCTGTTTAGAGAAAATACACATAATCAGGGTACGGTCTATACAAATAGATACACATACTATTTACCTGACTGATGGGACAAACACCAATTCGCCTAATTCTAGTCTACATTGTTGCGAAAATACTCACATAGATGAACCATGTTGGGATTTATTCCTGCAACAAAAAAGAAAGTTAGTAAAATAGTACAATTACTGTGTACTTTACATACACAAACACTAGGATTAGTTATCGTTAGAGTTAACCTTCTCTCAATAGCTGGCTAGCTTGTCACAGTACATAGCTTGCAATTGACATGCAACGAGATCTGTTCGACTGTTCGAACGAAATCACCGTTCATTTTCAAATCAGATCTCAATGCTACAATAATCTAAAATATCAAAATACCTGTGCGCTCAAAAAATGACTTCAGTTAGAAAACGTTTACATTGATGCACTTGCTTAGCCCAAGTCACATTTATCAGGGCGCAGCCATTTTTAAACAGGATGTGTCGTGAAGTGTTTCCAGGGTGTTTCCCTGGAGGGGTTTTTCGCGTTATTCTGACAAATTGCACGGATGGCTCTGCTTGGACCGAGCTCTGGGAGCGTAAGCAGAGCAGAGCCTGTTTATTTTAGACATTCTCTGGCGTAAGTCTTGGGTGAAGGGATTTGTGTGGTATTACAATATCACTGGAAAATATGTGTGCCTTTTACATAGTAAATTAAACCTTGGGTTAAACCCCCCTGTTAATATCCTATGAAAAATAGGTCATTTTATAAATCATCTATTGGAGAAAGATATAAAAACTAACATGTAGCATGAGGTATGTTCGACTTCAGGCAACACCGGCGGCGCCGACAGCCAGCTGCAGCCGGCTTTCTTGAATCTGAGAATGCCATTGGCTGCTTCAAGTCAGCCGGGCTGCAGGCGGTTGCAGGCGGCTGCAGGCGACGCCGGCGCTGTGAAGTCGAACGCACCTAATGATTTTGGCGCGTAGCCTACGTTTCGCTAACCCAACGGAATAACATCCGAGTGACAATATTAGCTACGCTATTTATTTCAGATTTTTTGTTTTAACGGCGCGCCACAAATTGTAACATGTGAAGTATTTTTTTGTAGACTATTAATCCTATAAACAAAATAATTGTGAAGTAGAGTGTAGTTGATCTTAAAGGGTGTTGCCAGAGAATGTCTAATAAAAAGGCTCTGGTGTTGCTTTGATGAGGTCGTTTCTACAATGGAAGGTATCCGGGTCATATTTTCACCCTGCTCTGTCTAGTGTCTCTCACGCTGCAGCTTCTGCGAAGTTGTAGGCTACAATAGTGCTTTAATTTGTGGGTTTTATCTCCGGAATCAATCGAAAATATGTCTGGTAGAGAAGGTGAGGAGTGGGCTACTTTAGTTATTCTATTTGAATAGTTTAATAGTTATTGCATTCCCGCGTTGAGATGGAAATATCAGCGAGGTAGCTAGCCTAGTGCTAAACCGAGACTTGTCAAGCCACACTGCTAACTCACTAGCTCTAGCTAGTTTTACTGAGTGACTAAGCTTACTAAATCAGCTGCAACTGACAACAGGCTCGCTTTACCTTTCTGTTTAAAGCATGACAATCTATCTGGTTAGATTAGCTATTATTAAGTGTCTGCTGATTTAAGAGACAAACAATACATTATGACATTATGAAGTTTCTCACCGCGAATTGGTATTTTATTGAATAGCGAGAACATTTACTCTAGCTAACTCGCTAGTTATCAAGCAAAGCAGCCTAACTGTTTTGCAGTGCCAGTCGCAACTGTAATTGTTCATGATTATTGTTTGGCAGGAGGTAAAAAGAAGCCCCTGAAGGCGCCCAAGAAACAGAACAAGGACGTGGATGATGTACGTATCAGCATACCGCACAGCACCGCAACCAGTGTTCATATCAGTACCCTGCACACAGGGATGTTAAGAATGAGGTCCTGTCATTGTAAGATGGGCAACATTAAACACGTTTGATTTAAATTCCTTGGCTATTGGAAATATAATATAATTATATAATATAATTGGATTTGATATTGGATGCTAAGCATAGCAGGTAATGCTAAGAATGTCAAATCATTGGTTTTTCCAGGAGCTTCCAGGTAATTTAAATTAAAGGATTCTCATTTAGGGGTAAATATTCAATAAATATCCTGTACATTTTTACACTGTTGAACAAGTAAGTGGTCACAAACAAGGAATTTACTTAGGTGGGCAGGTGCATTCAGTAAACATAATAAACAAGATAAAATGTACAACAAAATATTGGCAGAGCTATACAATCTAACATAGAATACAAATACTGAATGTGGTAAAGTGACAGGGTGTCAGTGTGGGGCTTTGTTAATAACGCTAGTTGCGGAAGGAACAGTTCTTATGGCGTGAGGTTTTGGTCCTGATGGATCGCAGCCTTCTGCGGGGTAATGGCTGAAACACAGTGTGTCCAGGGTGGGAGGAGTCGGCCAGAATCTTCCTCGCCTCAGGGTCCTCGAGGTGTGCATGTCCTAGAGGGTAGGCAGATTGCAGCCAATCACCTTCTCAGCAGTGCGAATGATGACGCTGCAGTCTGCTCTTGTCCTTGGCAGTGGTGAGCATGTCAATCTCCCAAGGCATATCAATGTAACCTTTCCTACCTGTTCCTCATGTCTCTAGGATGACGCAGCTTTCAAGCAGAAGCAGAAGGAGGATCAGAAAGCCATGGATGCCCTGAAGGCCAAAGCTGCAGGAAAAGGACCACTAAGTAAGAGACGGAGACAGTTCGTTTTTTTATTTATGTATTTATTATGAGGATTGTTTAAATCCTGGGGCCTGTACTACGAATCAAAATTTGGCGTTAGCGAGTTAACTTCAGGTTCAACTCAGGGTTTTCTGTATCGCAAGGGGGATCACTTGTTACCGGGGTAGATCGCCACGGTAACACATGCTGAACACCTAACCTGGTCGGGAGCAGGTTAAGTTGGAGATCAGAGATCAACCAGTGTAAAAGCCCCGCCCACTAACTCATTGAGGATAATGGCGTTACCGTTTATAGAAGATCCTGTGGAGCTTGGTGAGCGGATAGTGAGAGGTGCGCCCAGAAGAGCCAGAACATTTAGAGACCAACAAAACCCTTTCGCATTCCCTCATGAGTATCTTTATGAAAGATATAGATTCTCAGCAGAGGGAAATGCGCATCTTTGCCAGCTTCTTGAGCCGTATGTTGCTAATGCGACACATAGAAGCCGTGCGCTCACAGTCCCACAGACTGAATGCATAGCGTTTAGTGTGGGTGATGCGGAGAACCTTATAAGAACACGGTCTGCCGCGCAGTTTGCAACAGATTTTTCTTTAATGGCTGTTGCCACCATATTCTGATTAATGGAGTGATGAAAAAGAGATATCCAAAGTGCCCTTGGTAAAAACTTTGGACACTAATATGTTGACAAAATGAAACAAGGATTTTCATTCTGTCTTCATTCAATGTTCTTATTTCCGTTCTGTAAATGTATGCAAATGATACCATATTTTACAACTTAATGCATCATTTGCTCATTTAAACATACATTTACAGGAAACTAGTAATGAAAACAATATTTGACCTAATATTAGTTATCAACTGGGGAGGTTTCATGTTGATATGTTATCCCTATTCACTGGGGTGTCTCCCATTAACCCCTTCTGTTGTCCTTGGGTTGCTTTGACCCATTTTCTATTCATTTCCATATCTGAAATTTGGGTTTCTTTCAAAGAAAACATTTTAAAACAAAAAGAACAAAGTGTATGGTACCGTACAATGCTCTTCACAAGTTAAATAAATGATCATTTCACTACTTTCATTGATTTGTTTTATTCACTTATATAGAATGTTTCCGAAACTATAAATAAGACATTAAAATACAAATAAATTGAAACCCCCCACAAAAGACTCAAAGCCACAAAAAAGTATAAAAAGAACAAAATGTAGAAAAACATTTAACAAATACATCTTCATGTGTTCTCCCTTTCCTAGGAACACAGAAAAAGAATGTCAGTGTAAATAAGTCTAGTGTCATTCATTCATACATTCAGTCATGTACTACCTTCTTCTCATATTCCAGTTTTTCTATCTCCAGCCTTGTTTTTTCAATTAAAAGCCTCTTGTACTCTATATCGAGCTCCAGGGTTTTTTTATACAGGGCCGTCACATTGTCTGCTCCAACCTGAAACAAATAAAGAACATTGTCCCAGTTGAAGGTGTCCATTTGACTACTGTGTTTCAAGGTTCATACCTCGTGTTTTTGTCCTGGCCTTGAAGTGGAGGCCCTAGGCTCAGGGGGAGGAAGAAGTTCCTCTTCCTGCCGAGTTTAAAACCATAGCCATTTAATCAATTGAGTCATATTTGAAATAAGAACTTTAAGGACTTGTCTCATGTTCAGACCACCACCATTAGCGAGTCATTACAGACACTTCAATCACAGCCACACGTTCACACACTCTCACCATCTGTGTTGCAAGGGGTAAAAAAAACTTGTGTACCCCCTAAGCCAGGGGTGTCGAGCTCCGGTCCTCGAGGGCCGCTGTCCTGCATGTTTTAGATGTTTCCCTGATCCAGCTCACCTGATTCGAATGAATGGTCGTTATAACAACCCTTTTAATTGAATCAGGTGTGTTGGAGCAGGGAAACATCTAAAACATGCAGGACAGCGGCCCTCGAGGACCGGAGTTCGACACCCCTGCCCTAAGCGCTCTCTGAGTGCACAGTTTCCTGATCATCTAAGGCAGGGGTGTCCAATCCTGGTCCTCGAGGGCCACTGTCCTGCATGTTTTAGATGTTTCCCTGCTCCAGCACACCTGATTCAAATGAATGGGTCGTTATCAAGCTCTGTGGAAGCCAGGTAATGACCATTCATTTGAATCAGGTGTGCTGGAGCAGGGAAACATCTAAAACATGCAGGACAGTGGCCCTCGAGGACCAGGATTGGACACCCCTGATCTAGGGCCTCCACCTGAGACAGTAAATGGCCTATTTGATCAATATTCAGCAACCGCATATGGCATACATACTGGCGTAGGACTATTAGTTTCACTGTTACCTCTGTATGGCACTGTGGGACGACAGTGGTTGGTGGCAGCAACACCTCTGTATTTCCTGTCACTGCAGAGAACAGTAATACATTTCACTCCTACAATATTCATAGTTAATTGTTGAATGAACATGGTCATGTAGATGACTTGAAACATACCCTGTACATATGCCTGGGTTTCTGAGCTGCTGCCACCAGGGTCTGAAGACACGCCCCCTTCCACTCCTTCCACCAGGGGGCGACCCTGATTGCTGGAGAAGCCCCGTCCTGTGGAGGGCTCCCTCCTGTGTTCTTTGCTTAATTTTTCTTCCTGTTGGCTGCAATCAATTTCATTGTTCTATAGGCCCTTTGTATACCAATGGCTTACAAAAGGGACTGACTCAGGCAATTCAGCCTTGTACTTATTGGCCTTAAAATATGTGCAAGTATAGCCTACTGCTACTTACTGGTTTGAATTATGTTTTTACATTTATTTGTTATTTGCCCCACTGCCAGGGTTGCAACTAAAATAATACAGTAACAAAAGTTTAACATGATAGAAGGCACAAGTGTAATTATGTTCACATCTCGTGCCTGGGGCAGTGATATCAATGTCATGTATTTTACGCATTAACAGCGTCTGCTATTTTCTGCCAGCTTTCCGTCTTTGATTTGGCAGCAGCGACTGTGTTGCTTTTTGCCTGTATTACATGCCTGTATTCCTGATATGTATGTATTACAATATTTCACGCAGGAGGAGCAGACAAAGTTTATAAGATTATTGTCTGCTCCACCTGCATGAAATATGCAGCTCTTGCTTTGTCAATGTTTGCGATTGGACATAGTGGCGCAAACACCGCCCCTTTATGTGAACGCGCACGTCTCTCGATTGGAAACATCTCTGTTGACTTAGAGTTGATAACCGCCGTTGTGATACAACTTATCGTGATTGCGATTGTGAGGCTTTGTGTAGCCGGGTAACTGAAAGGAATCCAGAGCATATAGATCTTGATTCGTAGTCCAGGCCCCTGCCATACCAAAAATAAAGGTGGCCAGCCTTTTTATACATCCTTTTATACGATGCCGATGAAAGCCTCTGTTGTGTTTGTGCCAAGTCATGTGATCCATGTAATCAAATATTTGTCACTACTTTCTCAACCGTTTTGAAAGACAGCACTGCCGGTTACAGATGCTTCCTATGTAGTGTTTACAGGCTGAGTGTCTGTTTCACCTTACTAATGTGTATGGGTTTTGTTTTACAGCTGGTGGAGGAATCAAGAAGTCTGGGAAGAAGTGAGGTGAAAGACTCCCTTGGCTGGCTACGTAGTGCCAGAGCAGTCTCTACCCAGATGATCACAGCCCCACTCCTGTCAGCTGCCCCTGGGTCCAGGCACACTTAGCAAATGAAATAACCCTTAATCTTTCCCCTTGAAAAGCAGGTCCTCTGAAATAAAGTTTTGTAACCGCATTTCCATTATCAGTTTTTAATCTTACTCGTTTTTCATAAGTCTTCTAATCTACAAGGGTATATGAGCTAAATCATTCCTATACTGTTCAAACATGCATCGCAGGGTTTGTTTGTGTTTTTCAGCCCATCTAGGCTGTCTTCATCCTCTTGTGTGTGCCCCATGATCTCTAGTGTCTCTCATTTCCGGTCTTCAGTTTTCTGACACCCTCCCTTAGTACCTCTAGGTTGGGCCACATGTTAATAGTGGTTAGGCATTCATTTAGGTTAGGCATTCATTAAAAGGTTAATTTCAGGCTAAATTATTTTGCCTAACAGTGAGAGTGTGTGTGAATGGAGAATTCAGTGTTATTTGTTCCTTTTTGTACAGTTTTATTTTTACTTTTCTTGATCAAAGTGTGGGAGATTGACAAATAAAAATAAAATTGCTGCTTCTCACCGCTTGGACTTTTTCCTTTTCTTCAGCTCAACCTCTACAGGGTAGTGGTCACTCACATCTAGGGTCTGAAAAAAACAGGTTAGTGTGTCTATAGACCCTATTGATGAATCAAACGGTGTGCTCTTATGACACGATATTGTTAAGGAGGCTTTCAGGGACATTTCAACTATCGAGCGTCACCTCTTTAGCATAGGAATAAAAACACTTAAGATTGAGAACATTGTCTAGTATTTGTTGATTGTACAGGTTTGGGGTATTTCCCTACCTGCTCATAAGTCAGTCCATATTCCTGCTGGAAGTTGAAAGGTTTGGCTGAGTCTGGAACAATGGCAGCCAGCATGTCATCTCCATAGACCACTATCCTGCAAGATATCAAAAGAGGATGGCCTTTAGAGCAGTCTGGGAGTGAAATGCACATCTTCACATGTTGGAAAAGAGTTGTTGATCTATCTATAGTTAACAAATATTAGAGGTACGGTTTTATTTATAGCAGAGTTTGTACCTTCTGTATTCAGTTTTGTTGTACCTAGGTATATTAGTCCCCAGGTGAGGCTGTTTAGGACTTTCCTAGTACACTCCAAGTATCTGGCAGTATTTGAAAATAATATTTGGGATGGGTGTGTCTCACCTGTCGTAAGTGTGGTCGTTTTTATGATTCGCAGTGGTGTCAACATCATCACTGATCAGCCAATGAAAGTTCTTGTCGCTGCGAATACGGATGCCCTTCATTTCTTCCTTGGAGACATAGGAGCCATCTGCATTGAAGTCCCCGAGGATCATAATGTTCTGGAACACACACACACCCCATACAATACCTTGAAACATTTTTCACTGTGGACATTCAGAAAACATGACAAGCAAAAAGACAATGTTCTTCTCTAAAAGAAAGGACTTTACACCTGTTCCATCCATGTATAGTAATGTTTTCTAATGAGGCTCCGGTGACACCTACGTCAGTCCCCCACTTGTGCTGCACGTCTCGGAAGACGTTGTACAGCTCGTCCAGCTCCTTTTCTGCTCCAACAGGTTTTGTGTGCACTGCCATCAGCACAAGGTCATTCATCACTGAGAGACACATGCACACATTTGTTTGTATCAAATCTATCCCATATATTTTTTCTATTTATTTATTTATTCACAATACCACTTCAAATATTACAATAATACAGATGGGGTACAAGACCAATTGGGTAGAGTAAATGGGTCCCCCAAAGAAGCTAGGAAAGCTTATAGGTGGGGTGAGTGAGACTACTGTGTAGTGAGTGAGGCCTGTGTTGTTGCTGCTTACCAGTGTTGTGGCATTTGAAGCGGAGGACGTATGGTTCCCTGGCAAACGCGTCCTCCTGACCTGCTTGTTTGTCTGCAAACTGGTAGGTGTCTATCAGATCCACCACATCATCCCTTCAAATGGAGAGGCACGTTGCCAAGGAAAGCATGAAACCGGTTTCAGATACAGGTCGTTGAATAACTGCTATTTGTGCTTGAAACTAACTGCCTGACTTCCATAGAAGTTTATCTACTGGTAGGCCAACAAGTGTGAATCTTATTCCCCTTAGTATTACCTAGACCCCCCTTAGTATTAGCTAGACTTTGCTCCTTTTGTATAGTTAGTCCACATATTTAAGTTTCAATATTCCTAAATGTTTAATGTATGCACCTCCCTGCCAAAGTAAATTCCTTGTTTGTGCAAAGGACATTAGCCCTATTAATTTGTTTATTTGCTTGTTTATTCAGTTGTTTGTATCTGTCTTCCTGCAGTTTGACCAGATGGCCATGCAGGCTAGTCAGTATGGTGACGAGCTGAAGAACATCAAAGGAGAGATCGCTGATCTAAATCGCATGATCAGCCGACTGCAGTCTGAGATCGAGGCCGTCAAGGCCCAGGTAGGAGACAGAGGCTAAATTAGAGTATAAACACTGAGGTAGAAGCCAATACCTGAGATACAGACCAGAGACAAAACAAAAGGCAGAAGCTGGGGTAGAGGATTAGATTAAAGCTGGGAGTCAGGTGGCTGAGCGGTTAGGGCATCGGGCTAGTAATCTGAAGGTTGCCAGTTCGATTCCTGGCCGGGGAACATGACGTTGTGTCCTTGGGCAAGGCACTTCACCCTACTTGCCTCGGGGAGAATGTCCCTGTACTTAATGTAAGTCGCTCTGAATAACTGCGTCTGCTAAATGACTAAATGTAAATGTAAAGCTGGGATAGTAAATGAAGCCATAGAGACATTCCTCCCAGGATGTGAGTGTTAGCCTGCTGTCTCCGCCCCCAGCGAGCCAACCTGGAGAACCAGCTGGCTGAGGCTGAGGAGCGGGGGGAGCTGGCTGTGAAGGAGGCCAGGGTGCGGACCCGGGACCTGGAGGATGCCCTGCAGAGGGCCAAGCAGGACATGGCTCGTCAGCTTCGGGAGTACCAGGAGCTGATGAACGTGAAGCTGGCCCTGGACATTGAGATTGCCACCTACAGGAAGCTGCTGGAAGGAGAGGAGGACAGGTGAGGCTGAGAGGCAAGGCTCAGAGAAGAGGCTCATCAAAGGGAAAGCTTATAGGTGGGGTGAGTGAGACTACTGTGTAGTGAGTGAGGCCTGTGTTGTTGCTGCTTACCAGTGTTGTGGCATTTGAAGCGGAGGACGTATGGTTCCCTGGCAAACGCGTCCTCCTGACCTGCTTGTTTGTCTGCAAACTGGTAGGTGTCTATCAGATCCACCACATCATCCCTTCAAATGGAGAGGCACGTTGCCAAGGAAAGCATGAAACCGGTTTCAGATACAGGTCGTTGAATAACTGCTATTTGTGCTTGAAACTAACTGCCTGACTTCCATAGAAGTTTATCTACTGGTAGGCCAACAAGTGTGAATCTTATTCCCCTTAGTATTACCTAGACCCCCCTTAGTATTAGCTAGACTTTGCTCCTTTTGTATAGTTAGTCCACATATTTAAGTTTCAATATTCCTAAATGTTTAATGTATGCACCTCTCTGCCAAAGTAAATTCCTTGTTTGTGCAAACACTCATGGCGAATAAAATCCCTTCTGATTCAAATTCTTAACCGTGTCATCTCATGACTTCCATCTCAAAATACACTGACAAAAAAGAAAGGGGTTGGATCTGGTGCTCCATTAAGGCCGATAGATCCAGAGTTCAGCGTTCACCTGTAGAGAAACAGGTACTGTTCCTTGTATCTAGTTCTGCCCAGACGAGTGCTGATCTCCATGGTGTAGCGATGCTCCTTGTTGGCTCTGCAGGAACAGGTTGACCATGACAAATAAACACATGGAATACAGTATGCCTGCATTTACTGATGTTAAAGAATGCTCACACAATCTGGAGGTCCTAAACATTAACAAATACAACAACTCACTTGTTAAGTTCCTGCAAGAAGGTTTTGACTGATTTCTCCTTGGCATCCACAACTTCCAAGATGACAATGATGTCGTAGCGAGAAACTATCTGTAGGGAACAGCAGAGTCTCCATGTCACTGGTCTGTTCTCTCTGTGAAACCATGATGCTTGAGTAGCATGCAGGCATGCTATATCACATTTCACACTAACAATCATGCAACTTAAAATGACCAAACACAACACTGTAAACTGTAAACTGTAAACACAAGTGAAAGACAACATATCACAAGACATTGACCAAGAATGTGTACCTTGATAAGTATGGAAAGGATTTTGGGGTCTGAGACCTTATTGGTCCCAAACCTCTGGATGTTGAAAGCTGCCACCTTCATGATTGCTGCCAGATGAGAGAGAGAGAGAGAGAGAGAGAGAGAGAGGAATGGAGAGAAAAATGTTTATCAGACCCTCTACATTTACAGGAAACTTGTTAAAAATCCTTTCCTGACCACACAGAAAAACTCTACAAATAGTCTCCTCAAGCTGTGAGGATCTTGTTAATGGGTCTCCATAGGAGGTTTAACTTGGTACCCCTCGACGATTACTCAAATATGTCTGGTGCACGCCTGTACATGTACCTGCCCCCTTCACACACAAACAACACACACACACACGTACACACATGCAGGATCCTCAACAGCTAGCTCAGGATGGCATCTCAATAGTGATGGGTGATTGTATGAAGAATAACCCCTTTCCTTCTCCTCCGCCCACACACACACAGGCACTCTAAAAACATCCTCAACTCTACCTCTGTCTCTGTACGTCGATCATGAATTACAATGCAAAAAGGTTTTACCATTAGTCAAACTCAGATCATGCTGAGACGTGTTCACTGTCCACTTTGTTTCCTCCACACCACACACACACATTCTTACATCATGGAACATTCTTTCATTTTTCTAGTTACACATGTCAGAGACCACTCCCTCTTTACCTGTCTACCAGCCCCTTAAATTGTCTCACTAACTAATCCAACCACTCTCCTTTCAGTTCAGAAACAGGTTCTTCTTTCAGCTTGTGTGTATGTGTGCGTCAAACCTTTCTATGCTTTCGTTTCCTTTGAGGTCATACAGAAACAACACTTTTCTCAACTCTTGACAACACGGTTCCTCTTGTCAACTCCGCTTCTGAATATAAAACATAACCAGGGCTCCTTGGACACAGTGCAGGCATCATGAAGATAGCTTCCTTCAACATCCAGAAGTTGGGCTTGAATAAAGTGGGCAATAAGGATGTCCTGTCCTACATCATCAAGGTAAATTGCTTTCTCATCCCCAGAGGTTTCACATCTTCCTGTCACTTGTATTTGTGAGAGGTACAGTGAGTGAGAAAAGTGTGTCACACATGGAAAGGGCGTGTGAGGTGTAAAGAGTGGGAAGTGTAGAAGCAGTGTGTCATCTGTGTCCTGGTGTCCCCGCAGATTGTGTCTCGTTACAGTGTCATCCTAATCTTGGAGGTTGTGGACAGGTCCGGCGAGGCCATGACGACCTTCCTGCAGGAGCTCAACAACACAAAGTGAGCTAGCACAGTAACCACAGACCCAAGTAATAAATGTGTTTTTGCCATGTTGTGCTATGTTAGGTTATGCTGTGCTAAATCATGTGTTGACACCCCGTGTCATGTCATGTGTCAGGGCTAACAGGAAGCACCCCTACACCATGAACCAGAGCAGCAGGTTAGGCCGAGACTCCTACAAAGAGCAGTTTGTGTTCCTCTACAGGTAGAGCAACAAAGAAACCTTCTGTCTCACAACACAGCAGCCATCTGCACGCACGACCTCTCCGTTCAAACACCTTACAGTCATGAATCCAAACATGAACCCTAGTAGTGACGTTGAGAACATGTGTGTTCCAGAGAGGACCAGGTGAGGCTGACTGACAGCTACCAGTATGAAGACGACCAGGCTGGGGACGAGGATGCATTTGCGAGGGAACCCTACATCTTGCGCTTCACCTGTCTCAGCACAGGTAGATCTCATTCTGGAAGAAAAGCTCAAACTCACATTTCACATATTGTATGGCTTTCTGCTCGCGTATATTTGTGTATGGCTGTGGGTGCGTGCATACATGTGTTTGTGTATATGCGTGTCCACATATGAGTGTGTGTGTGTGTGCTGACGTGTGTGTGTTTCTCAGTCCTCAGTGACCTGGTGCTGATCCCGGTGCATACCCGGCCTACGGACTCTCAGAAGGAGTTGGATGAGCTGTACGATGTGGTCGAGGTGGTCAGGAAGAAGTGGAAGACTGATGTAAGCGCAACACCCTGTGTAAACATTCTCAGTTGTGGTTCACCCCCTTTTGATTTCATTGCATCATTTCATACGGTCCCCTTGTCTTTGTGGGGATTCATTTGTTGTTGATTTTGTGACGTGTGTGAGTGTGTGTTTGTTTGTGTGTGTGTGTATAGAACATCATGATACTGGGAGATTTCAACGCAGACGGTCGCTATGTCTCCAGGTCGGGCATGAGGGACATCAAGATCCACTCTGACCGCAGTTATCATTGGCTGATAGCAGATGATGTGGATACAACAACCAGCACAGCCAATGATCACACCTACGACAGGTAAACTGGTTAGACAACAAGCAGGAAACAAACAACACACCCACGTCATTTCATTTCAACTGTACACTGACCAGTTTCAGAAATCCACAGTAATCTGATACTGGCTGTAACAGAGAGGTGTATAGAGTAAACTAAGCTAGTTGTTGTTGAAACTGACTGTATTGTATCTACAGGATTGTGGTGTATGGAAACAATATGATGGCGGCCATTGTTCCTAACTCAGCTAAGCCCTTCAACTACCAGCAAGAATTCCATCTTTCTACAGATATTGTGGGTTTCCTCCACCACTTAACCACCACTCTCTGCCTCACTCTCTGTCCATCCATGTCTTGTCTCTAATGCAATCATTCTCTCTCTCCTTCCCCTTTGTTCTGAACATTCTAATGGCCTGTTAACACCTCTCTTCTCTAACGAGGCGTGTGTTTGTGTGTGTGTGGCTCTGTTTTTGTATGTGTGTGTAGGCTCTCAGTATCAGTGACCACTACCCTGTTGAGGTTGAGCTGAAGAAGAAGAAGAGAAGACGAAAAGAGCCCGAACACCTTAGAGAAAGAAAACAGACTAAGAGGACTAAAAGTTACCAAAAGCCAAAATCTTAACCCATCAGCTGTAAAAAGGTATCATGGTTGTTTTTCTGAATAAAGCTGACAAACCTTCTCTGCCTGACTTGGTGTCTTCTTGGTGTCAGTTTGCATTCTGTCCACAAGAGAGAGCTCTCCCTCTTGTTCCAGTTCTTGGAGCGGAGGGGATGTGCGGACATATGAGGAGAATAAGGATGGGGAGGAGGGGAAAGTTAGTGGGAGGAGATTAAGAGGATCTATTGCCCCTCCCCTGTTTGGCGGGGTATAAGTGCTCATGTATGTCCTAGGTTCCAGCTGTATCCCACCTGACACCCACAGCCGTCACTTCTCTCTCTCTCACACTCAAGTCTTGCAGACTGTCACCCTCCGCCCTCTCCTCCGCTCCATCCGTCTTGTTGTCTTGCCCATCGCTCCATCAATCCTCTGTGAGCGGCAGCACCATGAGCCAGAGGACCAAGCGGATCAGCTCCAGCAGTTCAGTGCGGAGCAGCAACGGGAGGCTGGGGAGCCCCGGGACTCTTGGGGGCTTCAGCGGGATGTCACTGAGCTGCAGCCCTCTGTACGGGGGTTCCAGCAGTCACCTGGGCCCCTCCCTGTCCTCCCTCTCCGTCAACAGGAGCCTGCTGGTGCCACTCAACCTGGAGATTGACCCCAGCCTGCAGCTGTCCAGGACCCAGGAGAAGGATCAGATGAAAGGCCTCAACAATCGCTTTGCCTCCTTCATTGACAAGGTCTGTCTGTCTGTCCATCTCTCTGTTTTGTCTCTGTCTGTCTGTTTGTTTTGTCTGTCTGTCTGTCTGTCTGTCTGTCTATCGTGTCTGTCTATCATCAGTTGATTTTTACAATTACATAACTGAAATAAATAATAATTGGAAAGAAGCGGATGTTGCGAAAAGTACCCCTACCTTCTTATCAAACTGGCTCTGAGTGCTGTGCTTTCTAAAGGCCTTCCCTGCGAAGAGGCAGTAAGTAGCCCTCTGATAGCAGTGAAACTGATACCCGGCTCACAGCGACACAACACAGAGCTTCTTTCTCACGGAGTAGGTAACACTGTTACAATGGAGCTATTGTCGGCCACTCCACACATCAACAGCAGAGCCCCCTCTGCTCCTGCTTGGCTACCTTGCCCTCATCCAACCCTCTCTTAAAACTCGGGAGACTCTGCTCAGCCGTGCACTAATGCTGGGGCCGTGCATGGGAAACCTGTCTCCAGACAAACAGTGAACAAGGCCATTAAAGGACATTTAAAGCCCCACATTCGGTCTCCCTTAGCTGGTTTGTTGGCGTGTAACCTGAGAGAAATAGGTCAGCTTGTGTGATCGAATGAATTCCCCGTGTCTCTATCACTGTGCTTTTGTGTCGTAGGCTGGCAGACCATAGGGCAGCACACTTTCTACCCTCCAGATAGAAATGCAAACGACAGCTCTTACTGCTGGGTCGCCCAGATCTGTCTCTTTCCATCCATCCGTCCATCCATCCATCCATCCCTGCATCCATTCAACAACACATTTCTCCATCAATCCATCCATCCCTCCATCTGTTTCTCCATCAATCCATCCATCCCTCCATCTGTTTCTCCATCAATCCATCCATCCCTCCATCTGTTTCTCCATCCATCCATCCATCCCTCCATCTGTTTCTCCATCCATCCATCCCTCCATCTGTTTCTCCATCAATCTATCCTTCCATCCTCTCCATCCCAGGTGCGTTTCCTGGAGCAGCAGAACAAGATGCTGGAGACCAAGTTTGACCTGCTGCATGGCCAGGGGTTGGCTCACTCTAGTGTGGAGCCCATGTTTGACGCTTACATGGCCAACCTGCGGCGCCAGATGGACGTGGTCAACAATGACAAAACCAAGCTGGACGGAGAGCTGAGAAACATGCAGGGGCTGGTGGAAGACTTCAAGCACAAGTAGGACATTATCAACATGGAGTATAGGTTATTCTGACTAAATCTTTATTATGCGGCAATACAAAGCATTCAACTGTATCTTTAATTGGAGCAGCATCTCCCAATTTGACTTTTAGCTGACATCACCATGTGGACTCTCGAGTGCATCCAATGACAGCAACAGTCGCACCTGGCTGAATCCTTACCTGTCCTCCACCAAACCTTAAATCTCTGTCGTCTCTTCTTTATTCCCTCCCTCCCTCCCACTCTCCCTCCCTCCCTCTATATTCCAGATATGAGGACGAGATCAACAAGAGGAACAACCTGGAGAACGACTTTGTGATCATGAAAAAGGTAGAACACCAGGTCACTTCCTGTGAGACCTGAACATCTTTAGGTCACATCCTATTATCTGTAGTACAGTAGTGCATGTGTCTTGGCTTCCACACCTTTTATTGTCTAGATACAACACTACAGCAGAGATAGGTTAGTAGATCCGACTTTAAATGAAAGAGAGACTGAAATAGAGAGAGTCAACTGGAGTCAACAATAGACAGTATATGAGCTAATATGCCCCACCTAACAGCTAGCCAGGTATCATATCACCCTGGAGACAGAATAGGGGTGAGAGCAGCCAGGGGACAGCATTAGTCTTTCCACTTGAAACATGATCTCATTATCTGGAATACTGACAGACCTGTATTTTTTTTTTTTTTTTACTAAAGGTCACCTTTAATCTCTAAACTGTAGAGGTGACCTCCAACACCTCGCCTCTTACAGGTGACCTTTGACACCTAACCTTTACATGTGACCTCTGACACCTAGGCTGTACGGGTGAACTCTGACCCCTGGTCTCTTCAGGTGACGGTAGTGGTGAATGGTGAAGCCATTGTTTGTTTCAGGATGTGGACTCTGCATACCTGGTCAAGGCTGACCTGGAAGACAAAGTGGGTGCGCTTACAGACGAGATCCATTTCCTGAGGAGCATCTACGATGAGGTTAGTGACTGGGAGGAGACATCAAATGCAAGAGACATTCTTCTGAATGCATCCTTCCTTACTCCTTGCCTTGACAGGATCTGTTACAGTAAAAGGTAATGCCCTATAGGTAATGTAGTCCTTACTCTTCCATCCAGGAATTGAGGGAGCTACAGGCCAGCATGCGGGACACGTCAGTCATCGTCCAGATGGACAACTCCCGGCACCTTAACATGGACCAGATCGTGGCTGAGGTCAAAGCTCAGTATGAGGATATTGCTGCCCACAGCCGTGAGGAAGCGGAGTCATGGTACAAGAACAAGGTACGGGAGAAGATGACTAATGGAGAATACGTTCAGGGAGTGGCAAGAATGCCAAAGACAAATGTACATTTTATGTACATTTTACATGTACATTCTTATCTTATCTTCCAATGTAAAAAGGACATTAGCCCTATTAATTTGTTTATTTGCTTGTTTATTCAGTTGTTTGTATCTGTGTTCCTGCAGTTTGACCAGATGGCCATGCAGGCTAGTCAGTATGGTGACGAGCTGAAGAACATCAAAGGAGAGATCGCTGATCTAAATCGCATGATCAGCCGACTGCAGTCTGAGATCGAGGCCGTCAAGGCCCAGGTAGGAGACAGAGGCTAAATTAGAGTATAAACACTGAGGTAGAAGCCAATACCTGAGATACAGACCAGAGACAAAACAAAAGGCAGAAGCTGGGGTAGAGGATTAGATTAAAGCTGGGAGTCAGGTGGCTGAGCGGTTAGGGCATCGGGCTAGTAATCTCAAGGTTGCCAGTTCGATTCCTGGCCGGGGCACATGACGTTGTGTCCTTGGGCAAGGCACTTCACCCTACTTGCCTCGGGGAGAATGTCCCTGTACTTAATGTAAGTCGCTCTGAATAAGAGCGTCTGCTAAATGACTAAATGTAAATGTAAAGCTGGGATAGTAAATGAAGCCATAGAGACATTCCTCCCAGGATGTGAGTGTTAGCCTGCTGTCTCCGCCCCCAGCGAGCCAACCTGGAGAACCAGCTGGCTGAGGCTGAGGAGCGGGGGGAGCTGGCTGTGAAGGAGGCCAGGGTGCGGACCCGGGACCTGGAGGATGCCCTGCAGAGGGCCAAGCAGGACATGGCTCGTCAGCTTCGGGAGTACCAGGAGCTGATGAACGTGAAGCTGGCCCTGGACATTGAGATTGCCACCTACAGGAAGCTGCTGGAAGGAGAGGAGGACAGGTGAGGCTGAGAGGCAAGGCTCAGAGAAGAGGCTCATCAAAGGGCTGAACTAGGATCAACTTGTTCCCTGATTCCCTTGTTCCTTTTGTTCCTATTCCCTTGGACTATTTCCCTCCATCCCAGATATAACACTGTGTATCTCTCTACAGGCTGGGCCAGCAGTCCATCCTGAGCATTCAGGCTGTGGCCAGTCACAGTAAGTAGCCGCTGTAGGTTTATTACATCAATTGGGAACTACATTTTTTATCGTTTCACCTCCTTCGCAACAGTTCAGACGTTTATTAAAGTGTTTGTCTATTTGTCTGTCTGTCACTCTATCTCACAATTTTCTCTTTAAACCCTGTTGTTTTCGAAAGGTTCCAAGGCAACCAATGGTTACCATAGCAGCTCCCCAACTCCCAAACTACTGATCAAGACCACAGAGACAAGAGACAACTCCAGATTCAGCTCTCACTGATCATTTGTCTGGAGACAATAAGTAGTTACACAAATTAAATCAGATTAAAAGATCATGTTTCTTAAGTAACATACAACTGTTGTTTTCTGTAGTTACAAAACCTCATTTCTAGTATTTTGAGGAATATTGAGTAGGCCTATGTAAGAAATAAGAATTGTGTTTTACGAAAAAGTTGCCTTGCCTCATATAAATGTAAGGGGATTTAGTACAACAGTTTTCAATAAACTTTAGATGAGTAATAAACCATCTTAGCGGTGTTGAATTCCACTATTGTGACCTCTTGTTGGCTTAGCCTACAAAATACAAAATCACAGAGAAAACAGCGCGTCTCTAACGCGCATTTTACGGGACTTGAATTGATGCGCCCATCGCCTAGTAACAGTGGGAAATAGACACACAACATTCCGTCTGAGAGAAGGGTAGGCTACTTTATGGGTTTTCTTATTGAGTCATTTTGAAGCCTTCAAATCAAATGATTCAGAGCTTATCAATGAGCAAGTCAAAGACATATTTTAGTAGGCCCCCGTCCGCTTCGAATAGAACATCACCGAATTTGACAAGTTCTGTTCACCGCGTCTCCAAGACAGTTCGGTTCTACCTCAATGCGCGGGTACGCGACACAGGGGAGGTGTTCATGGTGCCAAACTGCCACCATAACATGACCATCAGAGAACTGAAGTGTGCACTGGAGCTGGCGGTCGGAATTCCTGCGGACTTCCAGAGACTATGCTACTTGGACCAAGGTAATTAAGCTTTTATGCTAGTCGTTTCTCTGCCATCTCTGTTCGACTGATAGGCCTATGGAATTGGACAATGCTCCATTCAGAGCATGACAACGAGCCTCGATTAATAAACCACAACCACACTTGGTGATGATCAAGATATGTCATCACATATAGCCTCTCTTAAATATTATTAGCCTATACTAAACAACAATCAGGGAAGCATTAAGCCTGTGTTTCAGTGTTTTACTGTTTGCAAGTGTTTTGAAAGCTATAACAGTAAACGCAGGTGTATCCATGTAACCTAATAATCAGAAAAATTGAGGGCTCCTCCCACAGGAATGATTAAACCATTACACTAAAGAAAAAAGAACAAAAATGAAGGAAGGCGAGGAATATATCCCAGATGTAGTTCAACCATGCAGTGTCAGTCTACAGGAGCAACCTACTCCGGTGCTCCACCCTACAGGTGACCTGATGGAGGAAAGCACCTTGCACTACAACGACATTGTCCCAGGAACAGTGCTGACGGTGGGGGTGTGGCCCTACAACGGCTGGCCGGAGCTGGTGACTGCTGCTGCTTCCGGCAACACCTACATGGTCAGAGTTAACACTGAGGCACCAGAGGCATGTCAGGTGCAGTTTAGGACAGACTCTAACAACATCACAACCGCTGGTCTGTTAACTGGGCCAATAGCAGAGACCCCTAATGAACAAAGAGGGGTGGTGGACGACTCCTCCTTAAGTTACACAGCTGTTATTCAATTTAATTGGACTCAATTAGATTAATTTCAAATCATTGATCCGGAAAGAAATTTAGAGACCCCTGGTGGTTGTAACAGTGTCTAACTTTGCCAACATTGTATTGCCTCTTCTCTCTCTGTGATGTTCAGTTGAAGCAGGTCATGTCCAAACCAGCTCCCCTGGGCTCCTCTGCATCCTCCTGGCTGCCTCACCGCCTCTTCTCTGCCCTGTTCATCACTGTTCATCGAGGACACACCTCCGCCACCCGCTTCCTCCTGCAGCAGGGTAAACCAGACACCATCTGCTCCATAACACTGTCACCACTGCAGCACGGTGTACCAGACACCATCTGCTCCATAACACTGTTACTACTGCAGCACGGTGTACCAGACACCATCTGCTCCATAACACTGTTACTACTGCAGCACGGTGTACCAGACACCATCTGCTCCATAGAACTGTTACTACTGCAGCACGGTGTACCAGACACCGTCTGCTCCATAACACTGTTACTACTGCAGCACGGTGTACCAGACACCGTCTGCTCCATAACACTGTTACTACTGCAGCACGGTGTACCAGACACCATCTGCTCCATAACATTGTTACTACTGCAGCACGGTGTACCAGACACCATCTGCTCCATAACACTGTTACTACTGCAGCACGGTGTACCGGACACCATCTGCTCCATAACACTGTTACTACTGCAGCAGGGTATACCAGTATCTATCTACTCCATAACACTGTAACTATTCCAAAACACCACTGTTACTGCAACAAAATCCTCCTGCATGTCTTCCACTTGAACTGCAAATTACCTCCCCCCCCTCTTCCTCCTCCCTCCCACCTCCAGGTGCTGACGTCGGGGCTCAGACCCCCCGCGGTCGAGGGGCACTGCACGCCGCCGCCGCTCAGGGGCATGTCCAGCTGATCCAGGACCTTCTGCTGGGCGGGGCACCTCCTAACATGGAGGACTGCGAGGGCATGACTGCCCTGAGCCTGGCAGAGGGCTGTGGCCAGAAGAAGAGCGCCCGCCAGATCTTCCTGTTCAACTGGCAGCAGCGTGCCGCTGCGGTACGGATCAAATCCCACCTGGGCGAGGAGGAGCTGTTCGACCACCAACGCTACAACTCACACCTGAAGACCTGGCGATGTGGTACCTACGCCCAGAGATACATGGCACACCTTGGGGGTAAGGGGAGGTGGGAGGGGCTTAGCGGGATGGGGGAGGGAAGGGTGGAGGGGCTGGATGGGAAGGGAGAGGGCCGGTTGGGCAGGCAGGGGGGGAGATTGGAGGGGAGGAGTGAATGGAGGGTGAGCTGGATGGATGGTAAGGGGGATGGCCGGGGTGAGAAAAGGGGTGGAAAGGGGTGGGGAGAGGGGGGAGCCAGTGAGGGTAGAGAGGTCAGCGGTAAGGCGAAGCGTAAGGGCAGGGGTCTTAGAGGCGAAGAAAGGGGTGAGAGCAGGAAGGTCTGTGGTCAAGGGAGGGGTGAGAGCTGGGAGGTTAGGGATGAGGGGAGGGGTGTGGGTAGGAGTGAGTATAAGGGTCATATTCGAAGTGAGGAGAGGTGGGACAGTGTAGAGGTGAAGTCATTCGAATCATCCCGGAGCCCCACCATCAGGCTGGCCAGAGGGGCCTGGATGTAAGCCTTAACACACAACACTGCTTCAGCCAGTGGACAACCTCAATATAACATATATATATTATGTTTTATAACAAAGATACAAAGTACAATGTAAAGAAAAAACATGAAGGTGAAAGTTAATAAAAGTTTAATTGTAACAACGCCTCATGATGTTCCTTCTTTAGCCAGTGGATGGCAACATAACACTTCTGTCAACGGAACTCACTGTACTGTTACTGTGCAGAATCTCTGTACTGTCCTCCCCTAGTATAGAAGTATTATGTGTGGGCAAGTGGTTTAATAAATCACTTATGATCATGTCATGGTTTGGTTTAAAACCCTGACCATAAAGAACAGGTCAAGATACCAAAATGTGGTCGGAGTTCATGGTCGGTTATTTAAATTGATAATGAGCTAGACACTGAACTGTAAAGGAGCACCACATACAAATGTAGTCCCTGTCTTCCTGAAGGTTCTCTGATGTCATCTGGCCTGATTTGGTCATCTTGTGACAGACCTGATAGGTTCCCTGATGTCATCTGGCCCATAACTGCAGAAACATATTTTAGATTGATGTTGAGGAGCGGTGCTGCGTGGTGGATTTTCAAGTCACATCATTTTAAATTCTCGTGCTGTCAGCAGGGGGTGCTGCAGCACCCTCAGCAGCACTAGTTCCGGAGGCCATGATCATCTGGTCTGACTTTGTTATCTTGTGACAGACCTGACAGGTTCCATGACAGAGGGACTGTGAACATTTGACTGACAATCAGGGGCGTCGTTAGACCTTTTTTACTGGGGCACGGGCTCCAGTATAAATCTGCTGTGCCCCAGTAAAATCTAAAGTTTGAGTTTTAACAATTTACTCTATTAGTCAGTGCATTAATTTAGATTAATAATCCAGGAAAAAATGTATGCAGTATTCCAATCAATACCAGCAGAATTCCATGTCAGTGCGCCAAATAGCCACACAAAGTCCAGGTGTCGGACTCTGCACACAAGTCAGAATTGAGGTAGGCTAGGAAAAACATTACAAAACTAAAGTTTCTAAATGATAGGCCTACCGATCATCGTATTTTGACTAAAACATAAAAACAATATTACATGAAGCTCAAAGAACAGTAATGCGCTCAAATGATAGCAAAGAAAATGTGTGCGCACGCATTAACTATTGAGGTCCCTGCCAAAGCTGATATCAAACTTGCGTCCCTGAACTGTTGTATAGTGGGTTCAGCAAGGGGAGTCTTCATCTACTGTACTGCAGTAGTGTAAAAACTGTTTCCAAGCCAAAAACATCATACATGCTTGTTGACTAATGTATGTTTCTATTTTAGTTCCTTCGCTAGGGACACTTCTGCCTTCCTCTCCTGATGTTGCTTGCTTGCACCTTTCTCTTCTGTCTGCCCTGCAGATTGGAGCAGTCCCAGACTTCTCTGTCTCATAACTGGAACTGGCCACTCAGATCACTATAACCAAGCACAGTACATTACCTAGGTAATGGAGGGAACGGTTCTAGAACTAAGATATCAAAAATGTTTTAATTTAGTAAAATCTTGCTGCCTGTCTTAAGACTAGATCAAGCAGGAGAGTTTGAATAAAAGTACTAAATAATAATTTCCAAACATCTTGCTTGTATTTGTGTTGGCAATTTCTTGTCTTTACTGACCTTTATCTGTTCTACATCTGGATTGACACAGTCACGGTTATTGCTATTTGTACTGGGTGTGTTTATCAGCTATTTGTAACCCAGCAACGGTGGTGTTGAAACCTAGGCTTTCTTGATTAGGTGTGCCCAAATGCTCCATGCATTTCATTCATAATTAGATTTTAGGGTTGGTTGTGTACTGGTATAACAGCATGCTTTGCTACTACAACATTGATAAGCCTTGACTTAGGTTAAAAAAAAGAAAATCTGTTCAAACTTGGTGAAAATAAGGGTCTTTACTGTAATACAGTAATCATAATATATGTCTTAAAATGCTGACATTGTTATGCACCTGTCCCAAGTTAGCAGTCCAACCATGTGATCAGTCAAGTTCTATCACTATACAGTTCCCAGGTAGGCAGCTAAGGAACGTGTTTCTACAAAAGTAGAAAACTGTACAAAACTGAGTACAAAACTGGTTCAACAGGGCAATCTAAATCCTACTGCTGAAGTGACCTGTGACAGGATGTGAGGCAATCAATATTTTTTGGGATAAAGCACACATTCATTACTAAAGTACTTCATTCTGAGTATACATGGCACAGCCTTTCTTTAGTAAATACCCACAGCTACAGAGAAAGGACTTTGGTCACCTCGATGCCTTGATGCCCATTCAAAGTTTTACATCTATTGTTAACTAAGGTTTAAAAATGTGAAACAAAGAAATAATTATTGAAACTACCAGCTTTATTGTTATTTGAATAAACAGATTGATTTCAATGACCTACTGGACCTTGACATCTGAAAGATGTAGGCTATGGCTGATATGCAGAGAGCGAGAGAGAGAGAGAGAGAGAGAGAGAGAGAGAGAGAGAGAGAGAGAGAGAGAGAGAGAGAGAGAGAGAGAGAGAGAGCGCAATAAAGTGAGAGCGCAATAGAGTGAGAGCGCAAGAGAGTGAGAGAAAGAGAGCGAGAGAAAGAGAAAGAGTATGTGGGGTGGGGTTAAATCCCGAGAAATACCTGTTTGTTGACTCTTTCCAGAACTTCCCAGAACATATTGTTCATGATAGGCTTAATATTTAGCCTAAGATGTGAGCTTGGTAAGGGAAAACGAGTCATTGCGCTCATTTATTGTCATGCTCATTTATTTACTTTGTTAAAACCTAGCTTTTGGATCCAATTAAAAAATGTAAGTACCTGCAACTACAATTGAATTGATATGTTATGTTATAAACAAGTGAAATTGACATCTCTTAAACTTTTCAATACGGATATCTTACTGTAAAGTAAAATTTTTAACTTATTAATTAAATTACATGTCCCCTCCTTTTCCCCGTCACCATTGTTCCAATCCGCAATCACTTCCACAACAGAGTGGTCGCTTTCCGGCGAGACACGGAGAACACAGTTAAAGGTAAAGAAATGGTGGGCGGACTTTTGAAATGAAATCTACTATGTCTTGGTTGTCATACGCAGTCCTACTGTCAGGGTTTTCAACTCTCGCGCTGGACATGATAATGGTCCCTCAATGTGGACGAGTCACATGTTCACAGGTAAACGCTGCCTCTTTTGTCGAAATTGGGCATCAACCTTTTTCAATTCATTGTCCTTATAAATCAAAGTTTTCTATTTACGTGTGTATTTAAGTTTTTGTTATATGCCTATTTGCTTGTTTTACAACTTAGGCTAAACGCCAACATTTGTATGCACCGCGCTATAAATTATACGTGAATAGTGTAGGCAGTGACCTGAGTAGTAAACTTTAAACTCTATTTTGTTATAATCAGGGTAATTCTACCTGCACTGTTGAAGGTGAGCACTTTTGTTTCACAAAATCCCTCTCCGTGTCACTTCAAGTGACATTGTGAGTCACACATTCCAGAGTACATTGCTGGGTCACATTTCATACACTTACTTGAACCGTTCATCTTTCAGTCCCTTATCTTTCTCATGCACACACAAAGAACATCCCCCCTCTCTTTCATTTTTTCCAATCTTTTCTCTTTGTGTCAGATATCCTTCTCCCAATGGACACGGTGTCTGGTTCTGAAGCTATCTGGAACCTAGGGGTACAGGCTAAGCTATGCTGCACATCAGATGCATGCTCACCCTGCATCCTCATCAGCATCCAGCTCAACAGCAGCCTCGTTGAAGATGAGGAGAGTGACTACAAAGAAAACTTAGGAGTTTGGGATCAAAATGATAATGGTAGCGAATCCGGGAAACCAAAAAATTCCAAACTGCAAACAAATTGCAACACACGTTGCTCATGCTCTCGTCTGCGTGTTTTGCAGCGAACGTGATGGTGTGCTACAGTCCAGTAGCCTTCATGCCTGCATGTAAAAACATCCATTTCAACATAACGGCTGCAACAGCACCTGAGGCTATTGTACGTAAATTGACCATCAATAATTGCATACTTGCGTATCATACAGGCGTAGAATCTGATGTGCTTTAGCCAATGCTTGTATCCGACTTCATCATCTAGCAGGCGCAGCTGTCACTGGTGGTGTGTGAACCAAAGAGTGTGCTTTTCAGCAGTGAAGTGAGCGTGAATGTGGGATCACTGCATCACATGGTGAAAGTGCCTTCCGTGGATGAAGGTACTGAGACAAGTGGTGTTTTCAAGACATTTTTGGAAGGGCTCTACCCTTTCCTCCTACTGTGTAATGATTATGGTTGATTCTCATCCTATGCCCAGTGTGTTCCACAGAACATCAGGGACTTGTCGAGGCTTGTGATGGTGAGTGAAGTTAATGTTTGATTTACTCTCAGAATTACATTCTGTTATTTACATTTGCAAAGCTTTCTATTTGAGCAACTGATGTAACCTGTCCTGAAAATATCCACCTGAAACAATGTCTACTTATTTGTGTTGCTTTGGTGCTGCCCAATGGAGACGATTTGTCTGTCTGACGGTTTAGTCTAGCTACATTTATTCAACTTGACCTTTCTCTTGTGTATTTGGCTTGTGTGTTTGTCAGCCCCTAGAATAGGTGCAGATATTGACCAGATAAGGGGCGTGGTGAATCTGAGTGCTGAACACAAGAGTGACAACTTCTTCCCACTAAAGATGTGCCTTAAGCAGGAGAGAAATGGAGCTTGCAAGGTTAATGTGGTGCAAAGGTGTCAAGATAATTTACAGCTGAATTTATAGACATTTATACCTGAAAGTTGTTGTTGTATAGTGCTTCTTATTGCTTGTCTTTGAAATAAACATGTATTTTGTGTCTGTAGAAGTGGACAGAAAAAGCCATTCCACTGCACTCTGTCAGTCCTTGTATGTGCATTCAGGTAGGCCTACTGATATTCATTTTATTTGACCATATTTTAAACGTTATTAACACAGTGTAACATTACAGCCTCATAGAAATGATCTGAATCTTTTTTTGATTTTGTGTGTATGTGTGCGTGTGTGTGCGTGGCTGTGCATGTGTATGCAGATGTGGTGGGATAAAGTAGATGAAAGGTCACACCGATCTGAAAGTTGTCCATTCAAGAAAACTGGTAAGAGGCGGTGTTTCTTTAAATCAAACTGTAAACTTTGTTTGTGTAGCCCTTTCCATAAGAACACAGGTCTTCTGTGTGTCTACATATCAAAAGTACTCTGGTCTGTTGTCTTACAAGGAGAAAAACAAGATAAATTCTAACATAATTTTTGTTATCGTTCAAGAAGGTTTTCAACGTAACGTGTGGGCGAACGTGTCTGTGTCCGTGGTCCGAGGCCAGATGAACAGTGGCGGTAGCATGCTTTCCTGGAACGTGTCAACCCCCTGCAGGCTGGAAGCTGAGGTGTGGCTGTGTCAGAGGGACGCAGGTGTGGGTGGGTGCAGGGAACAGGGGAGCTCCAGGCAGCCTCTGTCCAACGGCCCATGGATGGAAAACCGCAAAGGACTCTGGGTAACTAGTGACCACAGTACTTTCGTAGTTCTTTTTTGTTGAAAAGTAGCCATTTGTATTGTTGACATTTTGTTCCTCGATGGGATACTGTTCAGGTTAGTATGTGTTCTGTGTTTTGACGGTGTAGTGTGTCTCTTATTACAGCAGGTGCAGGGAGCGTTTGAAGACATAGAGTCTCATGTGGACCTGTGCATGATGGTACAATACTACTATTTGTTTTGCCTGTAACACTAGCTGACAGAGCTATTACATAATCAAATAAGTACAAAATAGTATTTAATTGTGTCATGGGTCATATTTGCCTTACATATTTGCAAAGCAAAACCAATCAGCGAACGGAAGCTAAATGTATTAAAACATTTGTGTGCGTGTGTGTTTGTCTCTACAGGTAAAGATACAAGGAATGGACAAAAATATTGGCCCCTTTTGTCCTAATGTATATAGTAAGTTTTTGAATTGTAACCTCATTGCTCCAATGAAGGCCTAATTGATGTGCTGGAATTCAACTGTATTCTGACACAAAAGTACCGTCTGTTGTAGCAGATTTAAAATATAGTTTTCCCTTACATTTACCAAATTTACAAACACAGATTTCAACTCTGAGCATGTAATCTCAATAATGACTGATAGGCTGATCCCAATAAAGAACAACAGATTATGTCATTAGGTCATACATGGTGGTTAAGGCAGTCACAACAATGAACCTAAATAAGCTACCTGGCTCGGTTATTAACTGAGGGAAACCAACTCAGTATACTTATGACTCAAACCATCAGTCACATGCTGTACACAGTGTCTCTCTTTTTCAGCCAGCAGGTGGCGGATGAGTCTACTAGTTCTTGTTATTGTGCTGCTAATCGGCATAGCGGTTCTCGGAATCTGTTTCCTGCATAGCACAGTGAAACGTGAGTATAATCAGAAATATCGGACCCATCCCCCAGTCCCTTACTTTTCATGAGACAGCTTGACACAGCTTGACACAGCTTGACACAGCTGTCCAGTTGTGTGCATTTCCTCATTTTTATCCTCATCAATGACTACATTCATGTTACTCGTTGACAGGCTTTTGTATAGGGACTATAGAAATATATAATTGTACCATAATGCCATTTCCCTTTAATGTTACATGCTGTATATCTAAAGAATCAGCTGCAGTGTCTGTAACCCCCTTCTCTCCCCTCTAACTAGATGCTGGTGGGGAGGGTCACATCATGCTGCTGAGCCCCCCAGATGCAGAGGGGCCCGTGTCCGAGCAGGTGTGTGAGCTGGGCTCCCTCCTTGTTGCCCAGGGCTTCAGGGTATGTGTGGATCTGTGGAGCCGGGCCCAGCTGGGCTCTCTCGGGCCCCTGCCCTGGCTGCACTCCCAGCTACACCTCCTGGACACCCAAGGGGGCCGGGTCCTGGTGGTCCTGACCCGCTCTGCCTGGGAGAGGGCCCATCAGTGGGGTCAGAACCCTCACCAACAGGGCCACTTTGCCCAGGCCCGGGACACTCACACAGAGGAAAGTGGAGACAAGGACAGGGACTCATCCCCGTATACAGACGTCTTCTCAGCTTGCCTCAGTTGCATCCATGCGGACCGCCAGCAGGGTTGCGTAGAAGAGCGTTTTACCCTGGTGACCTTTGAATCGCACCCTGCCCGGCCTGCCACAGGGAGCAAGCGAGGTCTCCCAGAGCTGCTCCAGGGGCTGCCCTGGTTCCACCTGCCCTCCCAGAGTCAGGGGCTTCTGTCAGCACTGTCTGGGGGTAGGCGAGGGGTGAGACGAAGGAGGACTGAGCGGCTGAAGGGCGGACTGTCTTCAAGCTTACAAGGTTATAGGAGAGACTCACAGAGTGGGCAGCCATATCAGTGGGTTTATTCTGATGTGATTAAAACCCAAGAGGCTGGGCCTCTACAGCATGTCCTGTCAACCAAGTCAACCTGAGATTCACCCTTTTTTCCCTGCACTGATTATACCACGCAATGAATATGTCTTCATATTTTGCAGATTACTAAAAAAGTATTTATTTTTTGCGGCAGATATTAAGTGAAACAATACTATACACTCAAAACAAAGGCTTTAGAAGCCTTTACCGTTACTGCACTAGTATTACTGTAGAGTGGCAGGGCGTGTGTGAGATGTTGGCTCGCTAGCACCTCCTGCTGGCAGTAGGGCTGTACTCAGCTGTGTCAGGTGCAGGGTTGTCCTGACACCTGAAAGACAGGATAAGGACCAGCACATCATGTGTGGAGTGTACAGCAGGCTGGACCCTTCAAGACAACACTCATGCAGCTGAGCGAGGTCTGTGTGTGTAAATGTTAAAAGGTCAGTTGAAAAAAGTAAAACATTTTTCCATGTGTTTTTATAATATTGCTGTGTGTCAATTTGTGTGTGTGATTGCTACCTATTGTTTTAGACATGAGTATGTTACAGCACTGGAGCAATGTCATCCACCAACACCTACTCAATGCCCAAAAGTGCCTCACAAAATCTTACCAATAACCTGAGACGACCTTCTCTGCATATAGGGAGGGAATTAAACCTTGTTTCAAGGATTCATGATTTAATGAGAATGTATCTTTAAAAACAAGCACGTGTACACTTACACTCCATACAATAACCATTTTAGCATGAGTCTCAGCTGAAACAGTTACAAAACCCTTCAGAAAAAGAAAAAAAAAATTCACTCCAACCCAATTTATTTTCTCCAATATTACCTCAACTGTGGGCTCTTCAGCTGTTTCCTTTCAGAGGTTGGCAGACCAAAAAGGAAGTCTAATTTATAGTGAGAAGTCACATTAACAGAGTCCTGACTTAGTTCAGCTGGCTAACACGCATTTCAAACACTCAACATGCAAGTTGAACAATGCTCAAACAAAACCAATGTGAGTTGCAATAACCAACAAGCCATAGAAAATGACACGCGACAAATGCAATTATTTAGTATATACTTATATAAGGATTCATGATTTAAAGAGAATGAATCTTTAAAAACAGGCGTATGCACACATTTACACTCCATCCAATAACTGTTTTAGCACGAGTCTCAGCAGACCAGAAGTCACATTAATGGAGTCCTGATGAAGTTCAGCTGGCTGAAATGCATTTCAAACACTCACCATGCAAGTTGAACAATGCTCAGACAAAGCCATTGTGAGTTACAATCACCAACAAGCCATGGAGAATGACACACAACACAAGTGTAAAGTTAAATAATGATTTTTAAAGTGCACGTCTCACTGAAATATGAAACGGTGAAAAGGAATCGTTTGATAAGTCACTGAACAGGGGGAGGGCGTTTAGGGACAAGTCCTCAGGAGTAGGTGGAGGAGGGAGTGCACCACTGCAGCGAGGCATAGCGCTCGTAGTTCCATGGGAACTGTCCAATATACCCAGGGTATTGAGGTAACCCAGGGTAAAAAGGCAACTGCCATCTGAGAGTCTGAGGAGCCCCCAGTATCAGATGAGTCTGAACTAGTTGGTGCAGCGCTCATCATGGATGGCATTTTAGGATTAGAGGGTGCAGCTCTGATAGTGGCAGTCGTTGATAATGGTGTGGGGAACCTAGGGTATTGAGGTAACCCGGGTATTGAGGTAACCCAGGCGTCTGAGGATCTGTGGGTGTAGTTCTTGTTGAAAATGGTGTGGGGAACCTAGGGTAGAGGTAACCCAGGGTAGAAAGGCAACTCTGCCAACTGAGTCTGAGGAGCCCCCAGTATCAGATGAGTCTGCACTAGTTGGTGCAGCGCTCATCATGGATGGCATTCAGAGTGGGGAACCTAGGGTATTGAGGGAACCCGGGAGTATTGAGGGAACCCAGGAGTATTGAAGATCAGCAGGTGCAGCTCTCGTTGAGGCAGTTGTCGGAAACATTCTGGGGGACGCGAGGTATTGAGGAAGTTCTGTGCAGCCCTAGTAGGGTCAGTTGTCGGGAAAGTTCCAGGAAACGGACCCTGGAAACTGGTACCCACGGTAAGAAGGCAGCTCTGCGGACTGAGAGTGGGAGGAGCCCCCAGTCGTTGGTGTAGCCGTGGTGATGGATGGCATCAGAGGATCCACAGGGCCAGTGTGAGATGGGCAGGATACCGAAACCTCTTGACCATTAGCATGCAGGACAAGAACATGCTTATTATCCTATAAAACAAAAGATGTGGTTTTGGAATGACCCAAAGACAATTTGTACATTTGTAAGTTATTATTGGACTATACCTTTATCTTGATGCAGGGTTCTTTGTAAGGAGCAGTAATCAACGTTTCTCTGGAGTGTGACACCATAGCAAATCCACAAAGTTCTCCAGAAGACAGCACGGGTTTCCATACATCATAGACTAAAAGGAAATTCTCCTTTTAAGAAATGGAATGGTTCAACGACCCTAACAAGTATGGTTTTTGCGAACTAAATGCAATAGATTAGATGGACTTTTTAAATGAAGTCCAATTTACCTTTCACTTTGAGTGAGTCTGCTCCAATATTACCCATATTTAACACCATTCCGTAAGTGAAGCAGGTTACAGAAGGTGAAGAGGGGAAAAGGGGACAAGACATTGTCATGGATTCCCTCCATAGTCTTAGATACAGTACATGATCACCACCCTGTAGAAAGAGTACTTGAGTTCACTTCTCATTCAATGATTGGAGTAGCCTTTTGAAGGGCAGTCATGACAGCGGCATCCCTTATAAAATCATTCATGTGTACCTGTTCAGTTACATGGCAGCCTTTGTATGGAGCTACAAATAGCACCTCTCTGCTGGACCACCTCACAGAGAAGCCACAATGAGAAGGCATTCGATTCAACGGAATGAGAGACCCTTCACCTGCAGAAAGCAGAAGCTCAGCTCATCTTACCAGCCAATTTCAATGGAAAGCCACAGTAATGCATCAGACCTCACCATTGTCAACCAGAAAACGGGGCATCCGCTGTCCTTTCACTCGCAAGGTCATTGCGTCATCAGAGCACTGCACCAAAGGCCTGATGCGTTTTAGTTTGCCATTCATCAACAGGTGCCGAGCTGAAAATAAAAGGTAAAGCCCAAATAAATAATTGAGCGACCACGAAGCACACGTTAAATTGAGAAATTTGTCTACTCACAATCCACATCCGCTGAGTTAGTCTCATAATCGGAATCAAAGGCAAGAGATCCTTTTCGAGTTATTACACCAGTTGAGGTTCCAGGCTCTGCGTAATTACGACCGTCTCTTCTAAACTTTGTCCCAATTTTGGTCGAATCGGTATCTTCATTGTTAAGCCTTAATGGGCTCATAGCACTTATACTCCCATACGAAACTGCTACTAAAGACGTTAAAGTCACCAGTAGGCCTACCATGGAGCACAAAAAGGGATTGATCCTTGACACCATGTTGGAAGAGTCTTTCGATTCGCAAACATACCACAAGCGGCCAATTGGTTTTACACATCATCTTTAAACTGCTCACTTAAATCCGTCTACCAATCACATTTTTGTTAGTGGGAGTAATCATTCAAACACACCTGAAGTGCAATTGAATCACAGTAAGACGTGACGTGAATGTAGACATAGTAGACTAATGCATTCACGTGTGAGCTGTGGATACTGCAACGGACCACCTACTGAAGGAGACTGTTATTTGACATGTAGGCTATGGCGAGTGGATAGTTCAATAGACTTTGGTATGTAGTAGCCTACATGTGCTTTTACGTCGGCATGTGAAAATGACATTTAATTTACCAAGTAGATGAGTGGGATTAAATTGGCAGTGCTTTTGTCCAAAAATAAAATAGGCAAATATGTAGGCATATAGGCCTTCATAAGATTTTTTCAAGTTTCGGAGTTCATTCAAAATATAGAATCTGCAGTGCTTAGCAAAAAGTAAACAATTACACAAACAGTAGCATCAAGAAAAAGGTTTAAGCATGCATATTTTTATGAAACAGCCAGTAGTACTTTAGAGGAGTTATCTGTAAGATTTGATTGTCCTACATCATACATCTTGTGTTTTTTGCTTGTTACTATCTGTTCTTTGTAAAGGAGGATCATACACTAAAAGTAAAAAGATCTGTGCACACTTGAAGGAAAGCTGACAAAACAAAGCAACATGCATTTCTCAGATTGATATAGGCCTAGTGGGATTAAAAGATTACATGCATGACTTTATTCAAATACAATCTCTATATTGGTTATTGGTGCTGTGCCTTAGTCAACCCTGTAATGGAGTGGTAGACGTTTAAGCCATGACTGCAGACAAATAAATGGTCTAAAGACAAATAAACAGTGAAAAGAGATGGTTTTGTTTAACGCTTCTACAGCTTAAAGGCCTGCTATGTCATCAGCACCCATCATAATATATCTTTTTCCAGAACGACAGCTGATACCCTTGACATATAACACCTGTGTGTGGGACCACAGTCTGTGTGGGACCACAGTCTGTGTGGGACCACAGTCTGTGTGTGGGACCACAGTCTGTGTGTGGGACCACAGTCTGTGTGGGACCCCTCCTTGTTTCTATAAGTAATGGGATAGAGATGGGTTCTGGTCACCACCTGTAGCCCCAGAGGTTTGTGGTGTCTACTCCCTAGCGTTGAAATTGTCAGGAACTTAACATAAGTATCAGAGGCAGTCTCAACAACGCCCACCCGCAAATCAAATCAAATCAAATTTATTTGTATAGCCCTTTTTACACGCAAGCATGTCACAGAGGGCTTCACATGCGCCCATAGAACTGCCCCTCAACCAACCTAAACCCTCAAGGAAGACAAGGAAAAACTCCCAGAAAAACTCCCACCGGGAGAAAAAATGGAAGAAACCTTGGGAGGAGCAATTCAGAGAGGGATCCCCTCCTCCAGAGACGGTTGGTAAGAGAGAGGAGCAGAACACAAGCTAAACATAGTCATACAGTGTCAATGGGTTTTGAAACACCAAAATCCATTGTTCGGCTTTATAGACGTTGGATGGGACCGGGAAACTCGCTGTTGGCCGTCATGGAGACTGGATTCCGGGTGACGACCTGGTTCAGCGTTGGCAGACCGACGACCAAGCAGGTCCTGACAGCTCAAACCCCCCACACCACAGGGAATGTGTGGGGGGGGGACAGAGAGGAGAGCAGGGATTAGAGAATGCCAGGAGCAGCTAACAGTTACAGTCAAAATAGAATGAGATCCCCACCGGTCAAGTGTGGACTAGTGCAGCAATTTAACAGAGCAAAAAGGGTATTTGATGCAGCCCCACACACCAAAACAACGACAGCCCCCCTCAGTTGGAACATGAAATCTGTTCCAGGGGAAAGAACTCTAAAGTAGGTTATACTTATACGAATAAGGATGAAAACAGCCAGTCCCCCGTTGTCTCCAACTAGTAATAAAAACTATAACAGTAACAATATACAGCAACGGAACTATAATAATAATAATACTAACAATATACAGTAACAGGTTTACTTTATTTGTAACATCTAGCTGGGCAATGTGAACATAAGCTATAATTAAAATTTAAAAGTTACATGTGATACACACATAGGCAAGCACACATCCCAGGTTTACATAGAAAGTACACACATACTTCCCTTTAACAATCATAGAATTGACTAAACAAGAACGTTTTTAATCTAGTTTTAAATGTCGAGACAGTATCAGCTTCCTTAATTGAGATGGGTAATTTGTTCCAAAGAAGAGGTGCTCTATATGAGAACGCCCTACCTCCAGCAGTTTTTTTCTTAACTTTGGGTATTACCAGATAGCCGGCATTTTGAGATCTTAGAGACCTTGCGGGGCAATAGGGTGCAAGGAGACCGGAGAGGTACAGTGGTGCCAATCCATGCAGAGATTTGTAAGTTAGTAGTAGAACTTTGAAATCAGCTCTGGCTTGGATAGGGAGCCAGTGTAAAGAGATAAGAGTCGATGTTATATGATCAAACTTTCTAGTTTTAGTCAATAGTCTAGCAGCAGCATTTTGCACCCGCTGTAAGTTTTTTAGGTAGGTAATTGGGAGGCCAGAGAACAACACATTGCAGTAGTCCAATCGGGACGTAACAAAAGCATGTATTAGTTTTTCAGCATCATCCTTTGAGAGGAATTTTCGTATTTTGGCAATATTACGTAGATGGAAAAATGCTGTTCTGGTGATTTGCTTAATATGGTACTCAAATGAAAGGTCTGGGTCCATTGTGACTCCCAGATTTTTTACCAGCTGGCTTTGAGATACTTTGACGCCGTCTAAGTCTAAGGTTAGATGGGATAAATTATTTCGGTGTTTTTTCGGACCAAAAATTTGAACCTCGGTTTTATCCGAATTAAGAAGAAGGAAATTTGCAGTCATCCAAGTTTTCAACCCGGAAACACAGGTTTCCATAGCATGTGGAAATTCTCCCGGCTTTATAGACATGTATAGCTGAGTATCATCTGCATAGCAGTGAAAATCTACCCCAAAACTTCTAATTATGTTTCCTAAAGGCAACATATAGAGTGAAAATAACAGAGGGCCTAAAACTGAACCCTGTGGTACTCCGTATTTTACAATGGAGCTCCTGGATGAGCAACCATCATAGTGGACATATTGTGATCTATCAGATAGATACGATCTGAACCACTGAAGTGAAGTACCAGAAATCCCAACATAGTTCTCCATACGTTCCAGGAGAATCTCATGATCTACAGTGTCAAAAGCTGCACTTAGGTCTAGAAGAACAAGGACAGAGCTAAAGCCCGCGTCAGAGGCTAATAATAGATCATTGACTACCTTGGCTAATGCAGTTTCAGTGCTGTGGTGAAGACGAAATCCAGACTGGAGAGGTTCATAGAGCTGATTTGAGGAGAGGTGCTCAGTGAGCTGTTTTGCCACAGCTTTTTCCAAAATTTTGGAGAGAGATGGCAAATTTGAAATGGCAAATGGCAAACCACACAGGAAATTAAATCTTTTACCTCCACACAAATACTATTCCATCAGGTGACATGGCTTGTTCATCAGAGCTATGTACAGTTTACAGAAAGGCAAGGCTAACAGCCTACTCTGCAATCGAACAAAGGTTGGGTGAGATCATTCTGAAATTGGAAACCGAAAAATGAGTTTCTAATGATCTGCCAGGTCTGTACCCTGTGGTTTTAATCTGGCTGCAGAAAACTGTAGAGCATGTCTGCCTGGGCTGCTGTGGTGGGCAGTCAGGGATGGAGCAGTACACATGGTACGTGTCAGACTAGAGGAAACAACAGATGTATAATGTTAGACATGAGATGACAGGGCTGTACATATAAACTGAACTAAAAGGTAGTGTAGCTGAGCAAGGTTTGTGTGTACATGTTCAAAGGTGATTTGAAAAGACATCTTTCCATGCATCTTTATAATATTGCTGTGTTCTCTGTATGCGTGTGATTGCTACCTATTGTTTTAGATATTGATGAGTATGGTACAGAGCTGGAGCAGTGTCTCCCCTCCCTCCCTCCCCCCCCAAAACCTACTTAGTGCCCAAGACTTACTGAGTGCTTAACAAAATGTTGTCAATAACCTGAGACCATAACCCTCTTTGCATATAAGGGGTATTGAAGAAGCCTCGTTTCAAGGATTCATGATTTAAAGAGAATGAATCTTTAAAAACAGGCGCGTGCACACATTTACACTCCATCCAATAACTGTTTTAGCACGAGTCTCAGCAGACCAGAAGTCACATTAATGGAGTCCTGATTAAGTTCAGCTGGCTGAAATGCATTTTAAACACTCACCATGTAAGTTGAACAATGCTCAGACAAAGCCAATGTGAGTTACAGTCGCCAACAAGCCATGGAGAATGACACACAACACAAGTGTAAAGTTAAATAATTATTTTTAAAGTGCACGTCTCACTGAAAGATGAAATGGTTACAACATTTTAAAAGGAATCGTTTGATAAGTCACTGATCAGGGGGTGGGCGTTTAGGGACAAGTCCTCAGGAGCAGGTGGAGGAGGGAGTGCACCACTGAGGCGAGAACCAAACCCTGGAATCCTCCTCTGGTCCTCGACACCAGCAGTAGTGGAAGACCTGGGGGTCCCTGCTGGAGCCAGTGTAACACTCGACTGAGGGGACGGATCATCCTGGTACATGACTGAGGATGCGACCATATGATGTCCCCCCTTTAGTTTCCAAGGACTGTAAAGGGCTGCCTTGTTGTACCCAGATGCTACAGAAGTGGGTCTGGGGAACCCAGGGTAGGGAGGGAACCCTGGGAATTGGGGGTAAGGAGGAAGTTCTGGCATCTGGGGATCAGCTCTTATGATGGCAGTTGTTGGCAACGGTGGAAAGAACCCAGGGAAATTTGGGAACCCGGGGTAGGGAGAGAGCTCTGGTGTCGAAGGAAACGATCCGGGGAACCTTGGGTATTGAGGGAACCCGGGGTATTGAGGGAACCCGGGGTATTGAGGGAACCCGGGGTATTGAGGGAACCCGGGGTATTGAGGATCCGTGGGGGCAGCTCTCGTTGAGAATGGTGTGGGGAACCTGGGGATTTGAGGAAGTTCTGTGGGTGCAGCCCTAGTAGGGTCAGTTGTTGGGAAAGATCCAGGGAGCGGACGAGACCCTGGAAACTGTTGGTACCCACGGTTAGAAGGCAGCTCTGCGGACTGAGAGTGGGAGGAGCCCCCAGTCGTTGGTGTAGCCGTGGTGATGGATGGCATCAGAGGATCCACAGGGCCAGTGTGAGATGGGCAGGATACCGAAACCTCTTGACCATTAGCATGCAGGACAAGAACATGCTTATTATCCTATAAAACAAAAGATGTGGTTTTGGAATGACCCAAAGACAATTTGTACATTTGTAAGTTATTATTGGACTATACCTTTATCTTGATGCAGGGTTCTTTGTAAGGAGCAGTAATCAACGTTTCTCTGGAGTGTGACACCATAGCAAATCCACAAAGTTCTCCAGAAGACAGCACGGGTTTCCATACATCATAGACTAAAAGGAAATTCTCCTTTTAAGAAATGGAATGGTTCAACGACCCTAACAAGTATGGTTTTTGCGAACTAAATGCAATAGATTAGATGGACTTTTTAAATGAAGTCCAATTTACCTTTCACTTTGAGTGAGTCTGCTCCAATATTACCCATATTTAACACCATTCCGTAAGTGAAGCAGGTTACAGAAGGTGAAGAGGGGAAAAGGGGACAAGACATTGTCATGGATTCCCCCCATAGTCTTAGATACAGTACATGATCACCACCCTGTAGAAAGAGTACTTGAGTTCACTTCTCATTCAATGATTGGAGTAGCCTTTTGAAGGGCAGTCATGACAGCGGCATCCCTTATAAAATCATTCATGTGTACCTGTTCAGTTACATGGCAGCCTTTGTATGGAGCTACAAATAGCACCTCTCTGCTGGACCACCTCACAGAGAAGCCACAATGAGAAGGCATTCGATTCAACGGAATGAGAGACCCTTCACCTGCAGAAAGCAGAAGCTCAGATCATCTTACCAGCCAATTTCAATGGAAAGCCACAGTAATGCATCAGACCTCACCATTGTCAACCAGAAAACGGGGCATCCGCTGTCCTTTCACTCGCAAGGTCATTGCGTCATCAGAGCACTGCACCAAAGGCCTGATGCGTTTTAGTTTGCCATTCATCAACAGGTGCCGAGCTGAAAATAAAAGGTAAAGCCCAAATAAATAATTGAGCGACCACGAAGCACACGTTAAATTGAGAAATTTGTCTACTCACAATCCACATCCGCTGAGTTAGTCTCATAATCGGAATCAAAGGCAAGAGATCCTTTTCGAGTTATTACACCAGTTGAGGTTCCAGGCTCTGCGTAATTACGACCGTCTCTTCTAAACTTTGTCCCAATTTTGGTCGAATCGGTATCTTCATTGTTAAGCCTTAATGGGCTCATAGCACTTATACTCCCATACGAAACTGCTACTAAAGACGTTAAAGTCACCAGTAGGCCTACCATGGAGCACAAAAAGGGATTGATCCTTGACACCATGTTGGAAGAGTCTTTCGATTCGCAAACATACCACAAGCGGCCAATTGGTTTTACACATCATCTTTAAACTGCTCACTTAAATCCGTCTACCAATCACATTTTTGTTAGTGGGAGTAATCATTCAAACACACCTGAAGTGCAATTGAATCACAGTAAGACGTGACGTGAATGTAGACATAGTAGACTAATGCATTCACGTGTGAGCTGTGGATACTGCAACGGACCACCTACTGAAGGAGACTGTTATTTGACATGTAGGCTATGGCGAGTGGATAGTTCAATAGACTTTGGTATGTAGTAGCCTACATGTGCTTTACGTCGGCATGTGAAAATGACATTTAATTTACCAAGTAGATGAGTGGGATTAAATTGGCAGTGCTTTTGTCCAAAAATAAAATAGGCAAATATGTAGGCATATAGGCCTTCATAAGATTTTTTCAAGTTTCGGAGTTCATTCAAAATATAGAATCTGCAGTGCTTAGCAAAAAGTAAACAATTACACAAACAGTAGCATCAAGAAAAAGGTTTAAGCATGCATATTTTTATGAAACAGCCAGTTGTACTTTAGAGGAGTTATCTGTAAGATTTGATTGTCCTACATCATACATCTTGTGTTTTTTGCTTGTTACTATCTGTTCTTTGTAAAGGAGGATCATACACTAAAAGTAAAAAGATCTGTGCACACTTGAAGGAAAGCTGACAAAACAAAGCAACATGCATTTCTCAGATTGATATAGGCCTAGTGGGATTAAAAGATTACATGCATGACTTTATTCAAATACAATCTCTATATTGGTTATTGGTGCTGTGCCTTAGTCAACCCTGTAATGGAGTGGTAGACGTTTAAGCCATGACTGCAGACAAATAAATGGTCTAAAGACAAATAAACAGTGAAAAGAGATGGTTTTGTTTAACGCTTCTACAGCTTAAAGGCCTGCTATGTCATCAGCACCCATCATAATATATCTTTTTCCAGAACGACAGCTGATACCCTTGACATATAACACCTGTGTGTGGGACCACAGTCTATGTGTGGGACCACAGTCTGTGTGGGACCACAGTCTGTGTGGGACCACAGTCTGTGTGTGGGACCACAGTCTGTGTGTGGGACCACAGTCTGTGTGGGACCCCTCCTTGTTTCTATAAGTAATGGGATAGAGATGGGTTCTGGTCACCACCTGTAGCCCCAGAGGTTTGTGGTGTCTACTCCCTAGCGTTGAAATTGTCAGGAACTTAACATAAGTATCAGAGGCAGTCTCAACAACGCCCACCCGCAAACCACACAGGAAATTAAATCTTTTACCTCCACACAAATACTATTCCATCAGGTGACATGGCTTGTTCATCAGAGCTATGTACAGTTTACAGAAAGGCAAGGCTAACAGCCTACTCTGCAATCGAACAAAGGTTGGGTGAGATCATTCTGAAATTGGAAACCGAAAAATGAGTTTCTAATGATCTGCCAGGTCTGTACCCTGTGGTTTTAATCTGGCTGCAGAAAACTGTAGAGCATGTCTGCCTGGGCTGCTGTGGTGGGCAGTCAGGGATGGAGCAGTACACATGGTACGTGTCAGACTAGAGGAAACAACAGATGTATAATATTAGACATGAGATGACAGGGCTGTACATATAAACTGAACTAAAAGGTAGTGTAGCTGAGCAAGGTTTGTGTGTACATGTTCAAAGGTGATTTGAAAAGACATCTTTCCATGCATCTTTATAATATTGCTGTGTTCTCTGTATGCGTGTGATTGCTACCTATTGTTTTAGATATTGATGAGTATGGTACAGAGCTGGAGCAGTGTCTCCCCTCCCTCCCTCCCCCCCCAAAACCTACTTAGTGCCCAAGACTTACTGAGTGCTTAACAAAATGTTGTCAATAACCTGAGACCATAACCCTCTTTGCATATAAGGGGTATTGAAGAAGCCTCGTTTCAAGGATTCATGATTTAAAGAGAATGAATCTTTAAAAACAGGCGCGTGCACACATTTACACTCCATCCAATAACTGTTTTAGCACGAGTCTCAGCAGACCAGAAGTCACATTAATGGAGTCCTGATTAAGTTCAGCTGGCTGAAATGCATTTTAAACACTCACCATGTAAGTTGAACAATGCTCAGACAAAGCCAATGTGAGTTACAGTCGCCAACAAGCCATGGAGAATGACACACAACACAAGTGTAAAGTTAAATAATTATTTTTAAAGTGCACGTCTCACTGAAAGATGAAATGGTTACAACATTTTAAAAGGAATCGTTTGATAAGTCACTGATCAGGGGGTGGGCGTTTAGGGACAAGTCCTCAGGAGCAGGTGGAGGAGGGAGTGCACCACTGAGGCGAGAACCAAACCCTGGAATCCTCCTCTGGTCCTCGACACCAGCAGTAGTGGAAGACCTGGGGGTCCCTGCTGGAGCCAGTGTAACACTCGACTGAGGGGACGGATCATCCTGGTACATGACTGAGGATGCGACCATATGATGTCCCCCCTTTAGTTTCCAAGGACTGTAAAGGGCTGCCTTGTTGTACCCAGATGCTACAGAAGTGGGTCTGGGGAACCCAGGGTAGGGAGGGAACCCTGGGAATTGGGGGTAAGGAGGAAGTTCTGGCATCTGGGGATCAGCTCTTATGATGGCAGTTGTTGGCAACGGTGGAAAGAACCCAGGGAAATTTGGGAACCCGGGGTAGGGAGAGAGCTCTGGTTTCGAAGGAAACGATCCGGGGAACCTTGGGTATTGAGGGAACCCGGGGTATTGAGGGAACCCGGGGTATTGAGGGAACCCGGGGTATTGAGGGAACCCGGGGTATTGAGGATCCGTGGGGGCAGCTCTCGTTGAGAATGGTGTGGGGAACCTGGGGATTTGAGGAAGTTCTGTGGGTGCAGCCCTAGTAGGGTCAGTTGTTGGGAAAGATCCAGGGAGCGGACGAGACCCTGGAAACTGTTGGTACCCACGGTTAGAAGGCAGCTCTGCGGACTGAGAGTGGGAGGAGCCCCCAGTCGTTGGTGTAGCCGTGGTGATGGATGGCATCAGAGGATCCACAGGGCCAGTGTGAGATGGGCAGGATACCGAAACCTCTTGACCATTAGCATGCAGGACAAGAACATGCTTATTATCCTATAAAACAAAAGATGTGGTTTTGGAATGACCCAAAGACAATTTGTACATTTGTAAGTTATTATTGGACTATACCTTTATCTTGATGCAGGGTTCTTTGTAAGGAGCAGTAATCAACGTTTCTCTGGAGTGTGACACCATAGCAAATCCACAAAGTTCTCCAGAAGACAGCACGGGTTTCCATACATCATAGACTAAAAGGAAATTCTCCTTTTAAGAAATGGAATGGTTCAACGACCCTAACAAGTATGGTTTTTGCGAACTAAATGCAATAGATTAGATGGACTTTTTAAATGAAGTCCAATTTACCTTTCACTTTGAGTGAGTCTGCTCCAATATTACCCATATTTAACACCATTCCGTAAGTGAAGCAGGTTACAGAAGGTGAAGAGGGGAAAAGGGGACAAGACATTGTCATGGATTCCCCCCATAGTCTTAGATACAGTACATGATCACCACCCTGTAGAAAGAGTACTTGAGTTCACTTCTCATTCAATGATTGGAGTAGCCTTTTGAAGGGCAGTCATGACAGCGGCATCCCTTATAAAATCATTCATGTGTACCTGTTCAGTTACATGGCAGCCTTTGTATGGAGCTACAAATAGCACCTCTCTGCTGGACCACCTCACAGAGAAGCCACAATGAGAAGGCATTCGATTCAACGGAATGAGAGACCCTTCACCTGCAGAAAGCAGAAGCTCAGATCATCTTACCAGCCAATTTCAATGGAAAGCCACAGTAATGCATCAGACCTCACCATTGTCAACCAGAAAACGGGGCATCCGCTGTCCTTTCACTCGCAAGGTCATTGCGTCATCAGAGCACTGCACCAAAGGCCTGATGCGTTTTAGTTTGCCATTCATCAACAGGTGCCGAGCTGAAAATAAAAGGTAAAGCCCAAATAAATAATTGAGCGACCACGAAGCACACGTTAAATTGAGAAATTTGTCTACTCACAATCCACATCCGCTGAGTTAGTCTCATAATCGGAATCAAAGGCAAGAGATCCTTTTCGAGTTATTACACCAGTTGAGGTTCCAGGCTCTGCGTAATTACGACCGTCTCTTCTAAACTTTGTCCCAATTTTGGTCGAATCGGTATCTTCATTGTTAAGCCTTAATGGGCTCATAGCACTTATACTCCCATACGAAACTGCTACTAAAGACGTTAAAGTCACCAGTAGGCCTACCATGGAGCACAAAAAGGGATTGATCCTTGACACCATGTTGGAAGAGTCTTTCGATTCGCAAACATACCACAAGCGGCCAATTGGTTTTACACATCATCTTTAAACTGCTCACTTAAATCCGTCTACCAATCACATTTTTGTTAGTGGGAGTAATCATTCAAACACACCTGAAGTGCAATTGAATCACAGTAAGACGTGACGTGAATGTAGACATAGTAGACTAATGCATTCACGTGTGAGCTGTGGATACTGCAACGGACCACCTACTGAAGGAGACTGTTATTTGACATGTAGGCTATGGCGAGTGGATAGTTCAATAGACTTTGGTATGTAGTAGCCTACATGTGCTTTACGTCGGCATGTGAAAATGACATTTAATTTACCAAGTAGATGAGTGGGATTAAATTGGCAGTGCTTTTGTCCAAAAATAAAATAGGCAAATATGTAGGCATATAGGCCTTCATAAGATTTTTTCAAGTTTCGGAGTTCATTCAAAATATAGAATCTGCAGTGCTTAGCAAAAAGTAAACAATTACACAAACAGTAGCATCAAGAAAAAGGTTTAAGCATGCATATTTTTATGAAACAGCCAGTTGTACTTTAGAGGAGTTATCTGTAAGATTTGATTGTCCTACATCATACATCTTGTGTTTTTTGCTTGTTACTATCTGTTCTTTGTAAAGGAGGATCATACACTAAAAGTAAAAAGATCTGTGCACACTTGAAGGAAAGCTGACAAAACAAAGCAACATGCATTTCTCAGATTGATATAGGCCTAGTGGGATTAAAAGATTACATGCATGACTTTATTCAAATACAATCTCTATATTGGTTATTGGTGCTGTGCCTTAGTCAACCCTGTAATGGAGTGGTAGACGTTTAAGCCATGACTGCAGACAAATAAATGGTCTAAAGACAAATAAACAGTGAAAAGAGATGGTTTTGTTTAACGCTTCTACAGCTTAAAGGCCTGCTATGTCATCAGCACCCATCATAATATATCTTTTTCCAGAACGACAGCTGATACCCTTGACATATAACACCTGTGTGTGGGACCACAGTCTATGTGTGGGACCACAGTCTGTGTGGGACCACAGTCTGTGTGGGACCACAGTCTGTGTGTGGGACCACAGTCTGTGTGTGGGACCACAGTCTGTGTGGGACCCCTCCTTGTTTCTATAAGTAATGGGATAGAGATGGGTTCTGGTCACCACCTGTAGCCCCAGAGGTTTGTGGTGTCTACTCCCTAGCGTTGAAATTGTCAGGAACTTAACATAAGTATCAGAGGCAGTCTCAACAACGCCCACCCGCAAACCACACAGGAAATTAAATCTTTTACCTCCACACAAATACTATTCCATCAGGTGACATGGCTTGTTCATCAGAGCTATGTACAGTTTACAGAAAGGCAAGGCTAACAGCCTACTCTGCAATCGAACAAAGGTTGGGTGAGATCATTCTGAAATTGGAAACCGAAAAATGAGTTTCTAATGATCTGCCAGGTCTGTACCCTGTGGTTTTAATCTGGCTGCAGAAAACTGTAGAGCATGTCTGCCTGGGCTGCTGTGGTGGGCAGTCAGGGATGGAGCAGTACACATGGTACGTGTCAGACTAGAGGAAACAACAGATGTATAATGTTAGACATGAGATGACAGGGCTGTACATATAAACTGAACTAAAAGGTAGTGTAGCTGAGCAAGGTTTGTGTGTACATGTTCAAAGGTGATTTGAAAAGACATCTTTCCATGCATCTTTATAATATTGCTGTGTTCTCTGTATGCGTGTGATTGCTACCTATTGTTTTAGATATTGATGAGTATGGTACAGAGCTGGAGCAGTGTCTCCCCTCCCTCCCTCCCCCCCCAAAACCTACTTAGTGCCCAAGACTTACTGAGTGCTTAACAAAATGTTGTCAATAACCTGAGACCATAACCCTCTTTGCATATAAGGGGTATTGAAGAAGCCTCGTTTCAAGGATTCATGATTTAAAGAGAATGAATCTTTAAAAACAGGCGCGTGCACACATTTACACTCCATCCAATAACTGTTTTAGCACGAGTCTCAGCAGACCAGAAGTCACATTAATGGAGTCCTGATTAAGTTCAGCTGGCTGAAATGCATTTTAAACACTCACCATGTAAGTTGAACAATGCTCAGACAAAGCCAATGTGAGTTACAGTCGCCAACAAGCCATGGAGAATGACACACAACACAAGTGTAAAGTTAAATAATTATTTTTAAAGTGCACGTCTCACTGAAAGATGAAATGGTTACAACATTTTAAAAGGAATCGTTTGATAAGTCACTGATCAGGGGGAGGGCGTTTAGGGACAAGTCCTCAGGAGCAGGTGGAGGAGGGAGTGCACCACTGAGGCGAGAACCAAACCCTGGAATCCTCCTCTGGTCCTCGACACCAGCAGTAGTGGAAGACCTGGGGGTCCCTGCTGGAGCCAGTGTAACACTCGACTGAGGGGAAGGATCATCCTGGTACATGACTGAGGATGCGACCATATGATGTCCCCCCTTTAGTTTCCAAGGACTGTAAAGGGCTGCCTTGTTGTACCCAGATGCTACAGAAGTGGGTCTGGGGAACCCAGGGTAGGGAGGGAACCCTGGGAATTGGGGGTAAGGAGGAAGTTCTGGCATCTGGGGATCAGCTCTTATGATGGCAGTTGTTGGCAACGGTGGAAAGAACCCAGGGAAATTTGGGAACCCGGGGTAGGGAGAGAGCTCTGGTGTCGAAGGAAACGATCCGGGGAACCTTGGGTATTGAGGGAACCCGGGGTATTGAGGGAACCCGGGGTATTGAGGGAACCCGGGGTATTGAGGATCCGTGGGGGCAGCTCTCGTTGAGAATGGTGTGGGGAACCTGGGGATTTGAGGAAGTTCTGTGGGTGCAGCCCTAGTAGGGTCAGTTGTTGGGAAAGATCCAGGGAGCGGACGAGACCCTGGAAACTGTTGGTACCCACGGTTAGAAGGCAGCTCTGCGGACTGAGAGTGGGAGGAGCCCCCAGTCGTTGGTGTAGCCGTGGTGATGGATGGCATCAGAGGATCCACAGGGCCAGTGTGAGATGGGCAGGATACCGAAACCTCTTGACCATTAGCATGCAGGACAAGAACATGCTTATTATCCTATAAAACAAAAGATGTGGTTTTGGAATGACCCAAAGACAATTTGTACATTTGTAAGTTATTATTGGACTATACCTTTATCTTGATGCAGGGTTCTTTGTAAGGAGCAGTAATCAACGTTTCTCTGGAGTGTGACACCATAGCAAATCCACAAAGTTCTCCAGAAGACAGCACGGGTTTCCATACATCATAGACTAAAAGGAAATTCTCCTTTTAAGAAATGGAATGGTTCAACGACCCTAACAAGTATGGTTTTTGCGAACTAAATGCAATAGATTAGATGGACTTTTTAAATGAAGTCCAATTTACCTTTCACTTTGAGTGAGTCTGCTCCAATATTACCCATATTTAACACCATTCCGTAAGTGAAGCAGGTTACAGAAGGTGAAGAGGGGAAAAGGGGACAAGACATTGTCATGGATTCCCCCCATAGTCTTAGATACAGTACATGATCACCACCCTGTAGAAAGAGTACTTGAGTTCACTTCTCATTCAATGATTGGAGTAGCCTTTTGAAGGGCAGTCATGACAGCAGCATCCCTTATAAAATCATTCATGTCTACCTGTTCAGTTACATGGCAGCCTTTGTATGGAGCTACAAATAGCACCTCTCTGCTGGACCACCTCACAGAGAAGCCACAATGAGAAGGCATTCGATTCAACGGAATGAGAGACCCTTCACCTGCAGAAAGCAGAAGCTCAGATCATCTTACCAGCCAATTTCAATGGAAAGCCACAGTAATGCATCAGACCTCACCATTGTCAACCAGAAAACGGGGAATCCGCTGTCCTTTCACTCGCAAGGTCATTGCGTCATCAGAGCACTGCACCAAAGGCCTGATGCGTTTTAGTTTGCCATTCATCAACAGGTGCCGAGCTGAAAATAAAAGGTAAAGCCCAAATAAATAATTGAGCGACCACGAAGCACACGTTAAATTGAGAAATTTGTCTACTCACAATCCACATCCGCTGAGTTAGTCTCATAATCGGAATCAAAGGCAAGAGATCCTTTTCGAGTTATTACACCAGTTGAGGTTCCAGGCTCTGCGTAATTACGACCGTCTCTTCTAAACTTTGTCCCAATTTTGGTCGAATCGGTATCTTCATTGTTAAGCCTTAATGGGCTCATAGCACTTATACTCCCATACGAAACTGCTACTAAAGACGTTAAAGTCACCAGTAGGCCTACCATGGAGCACAAAAAGGGATTGATCCTTGACACCATGTTGGAAGAGTCTTTCGATTCGCAAACATACCACAAGCGGCCAATTGGTTTTACACATCATCTTTAAACTGCTCACTTAAATCCGTCTACCAATCACATTTTTGTTAGTGGGAGTAATCATTCAAACACACCTGAAGTGTAATTGAATCACAGTAAGACGTGACGTGAATGTAGACATAGTAGACTAATGCATTCACGTGTGAGCTGTGGATACTGCAACGGACCACCTACTGAAGGAGACTGTTATTTGACATGTAGGCTATGGCGAGTGGATAGTTCAATAGACTTTGGTATGTAGTAGCCTACATGTGCTTTTACGTCGGCATGTGAAAATGACATTTAATTTACCAAGTAGATGAGTGGGATTAAATTGGCAGTGCTTTTGTCCAAAAATAAAATAGGCAAATATGTAGGCATATAGGCCTTAATAAGATTTTTTCAAGTTTCGGAGTTCATTCAAAATATAGAATCTGCAGTGCTTAGCAAAAAGTAAACAATTACACAAACAGTAGCATCAAGAAAAAGGTTTAAGCATGCATATTTTTATGAAACAGCCAGTAGTACTTTAGAGGAGTTATCTGTAAGATTTGATTGTCCTACATCATACATCTTGTGTTTTTTGCTTGTTACTATCTGTTCTTTGTAAAGGAGGATCATACACTAAAAGTAAAAAGATCTGTGCACACTTGAAGGAAAGCTGACAAAACAAAGCAACATGCATTTCTCAGATTGATATAGGCCTAGTGGGATTAAAAGATTACATGCATGACTTTATTCAAATACAATCTCTATATTGGTTATTGGTGCTGTGCCTTAGTCAACCCTGTAATGGAGTGGTAGACGTTTAAGCCATGACTGCAGACAAATAAATGGTCTAAAGACAAATAAACAGTGAAAAGAGATGGTTTTGTTTAACGCTTCTACAGCTTAAAGGCCTGCTATGTCATCAGCACCCATCATAATATATCTTTTTCCAGAACGACAGCTGATACCCTTGACATATAACACCTGTGTGTGGGACCACAGTCTATGTGTGGGACCACAGTCTGTGTGGGACCACAGTCTGTGTGGGACCACAGTCTGTGTGTGGGACCACAGTCTGTGTGTGGGACCACAGTCTGTGTGGGACCCCTCCTTGTTTCTATAAGTAATGGGATAGAGATGGGTTCTGGTCACCACCTGTAGCCCCAGAGGTTTGTGGTGTCTACTCCCTAGCGTTGAAATTGTCAGGAACTTAACATAAGTATCAGAGGCAGTCTCAACAACGCCCACCCGCAAACCACACAGGAAATTAAATCTTTTACCTCCACACAAATACTATTCCATCAGGTGACATGGCTTGTTCATCAGAGCTATGTACAGTTTACAGAAAGGCAAGGCTAACAGCCTACTCTGCAATCGAACAAAGGTTGGGTGAGATCATTCTGAAATTGGAAACCGAAAAATGAGTTTCTAATGATCTGCCAGGTCTGTACCCTGTGGTTTTAATCTGGCTGCAGAAAACTGTAGAGCATGTCTGCCTGGGCTGCTGTGGTGGGCAGTCAGGGATGGAGCAGTACACATGGTACGTGTCAGACTAGAGGAAACAACAGATGTATAATATTAGACATGAGATGACAGGGCTGTACATATAAACTGAACTAAAAGGTAGTGTAGCTGAGCAAGGTTTGTGTGTACATGTTCAAAGGTGATTTGAAAAGACATCTTTCCATGCATCTTTATAATATTGCTGTGTTCTCTGTATGCGTGTGATTGCTACCTATTGTTTTAGATATTGATGAGTATGGTACAGAGCTGGAGCAGTGTCTCCCCTCCCTCCCTCCCCCCCCAAAACCTACTTAGTGCCCAAGACTTACTGAGTGCTTAACAAAATGTTGTCAATAACCTGAGACCATAACCCTCTTTGCATATAAGGGGTATTGAAGAAGCCTCGTTTCAAGGATTCATGATTTAAAGAGAATGAATCTTTAAAAACAGGCGCGTGCACACATTTACACTCCATCCAATAACTGTTTTAGCACGAGTCTCAGCAGACCAGAAGTCACATTAATGGAGTCCTGATTAAGTTCAGCTGGCTGAAATGCATTTTAAACACTCACCATGTAAGTTGAACAATGCTCAGACAAAGCCAATGTGAGTTACAGTCGCCAACAAGCCATGGAGAATGACACACAACACAAGTGTAAAGTTAAATAATTATTTTTAAAGTGCACGTCTCACTGAAAGATGAAATGGTTACAACATTTTAAAAGGAATCGTTTGATAAGTCACTGATCAGGGGGAGGGCGTTTAGGGACAAGTCCTCAGGAGCAGGTGGAGGAGGGAGTGCACCACTGAGGCGAGAACCAAACCCTGGAATCCTCCTCTGGTCCTCGACACCAGCAGTAGTGGAAGACCTGGGGGTCCCTGCTGGAGCCAGTGTAACACTCGACTGAGGGGAAGGATCATCCTGGTACATGACTGAGGATGCGACCATATGATGTCCCCCCTTTAGTTTCCAAGGACTGTAAAGGGCTGCCTTGTTGTACCCAGATGCTACAGAAGTGGGTCTGGGGAACCCAGGGTAGGGAGGGAACCCTGGGAATTGGGGGTAAGGAGGAAGTTCTGGCATCTGGGGATCAGCTCTTATGATGGCAGTTGTTGGCAACGGTGGAAAGAACCCAGGGAAATTTGGGAACCCGGGGTAGGGAGAGAGCTCTGGTGTCGAAGGAAACGATCCGGGGAACCTTGGGTATTGAGGGAACCCGGGGTATTGAGGGAACCCGGGGTATTGAGGATCCGTGGGGGCAGCTCTCGTTGAGAATGGTGTGGGGAACCTGGGGATTTGAGGAAGTTCTGTGGGTGCAGCCCTAGTAGGGTCAGTTGTTGGGAAAGATCCAGGGAGCGGACGAGACCCTGGAAACTGTTGGTACCCACGGTTAGAAGGCAGCTCTGTGGACTGAGAGTGGGAGGAGCCCCCAGTCGTTTGTGTAGCCGTGGTGATGGATGGCATCAGAGGATCCACAGGGCCAGTGTGAGATGGGCAGGATACCGAAACCTCTTGACCATTAGCATGCAGGACAAGAACATGCTTATTATCCTATAAAACAAAAGATGTGGTTTTGGAATGACCCAAAGACAATTTGTACATTTGTAAGTTATTATTGGACTATACCTTTATCTTGATGCAGGGTTCTTTGTAAGGAGCAGTAATCAACGTTTCTCTGGAGTGTGACACCATAGCAAATCCACAAAGTTTTCCAGAAGACAGCACGGGTTTACATACATCATAGACTAAAAGGAAATTCTCCTTTTAAGAAATGGAATGGTTCAACAACCCTAACAAGTATGGTTTTTGCGAACTAAATGCAATAGATTAGATGGACTTTTTAAATGAAGTCCAATTTACCTTTCACTTTGAGTGAGTCTGCTCCAATATTACCCATATTTAACACCATTCCGTAAGTGAAGCAGGTTACAGAAGGTGAAGAGGGGAAAAGGGGACAAGACATTGTCATGGATTCCCTCCATAGTCTTAGATACAGTACATGATCACCACCCTGTAGAAAGAGTACTTGAGTTCACTTCTCATTCAATGATTGGAGTAGCCTTTTGAAGGGCAGTCATGACAGCGGCATCCCTTATAAAATCATTCATGTCTACCTGTTCAGTTACATGGCAGCCTTTGTATGGAGCTACAAAAAGCACCTCTCTGCTGGACCACCACAGAGAAGCCACAATGAGAAGGCATTCGATTCAACGGAATGAGAGACCCTTCACCTGAAAAGCAGAAAGCAGAAGCTCAGATCATCTTACCAGCCAATTTCAATGGAAAGCCATAGTAATGCATCAGACCTCACCATTGTCAACCAGAAAACGGGGAATCCGCTGTCCTTTCACTCGCAAGGTCATTGCGTCATCAGAGCACTGCACCAAAGGCCTGATGCGTTTTAGTTTGCCATTCATCAACAGGTGCCGAGCTGAAAATAAAAGGTAAAGCCCAAATAAATAATTGAGCGACCACGAAGCACACGTTAAATTGAGAAATGTGTCTACTCACAATCCACATCCGCTGAGTTAGTCTCATCGGAATCAAAGGCAAGAGATCCTTTTCGAGTTATTACGCCAGTTGAGGTTCCAGGCTCATTTGCGTAATTACGACCGTCTCTTCTAAACTTTGTCCCAATTTTGGTCGAATCGGTATCTTCATTGTTAAGCCTTAATGGGCTCATAGCACTTATACTCCCGTAAGAAACTGCTACTAAAGACTTGAAAGTCACCAGTAGCAAAGAGCACAAAAAGGGATTGAGCCATGACACCATGTTGGAAGTCTTTTGATTCGCAAATACCACTAGCGGCCAATAGGTTTTACAGATCTTTAAACTGCTCGCTTAAATCGGACTACCAATCAAATTTGAGTTAGCGAGAGTAATCTTTCAAACACACCTGAAGTGCAATTGAAACTCAGTAAGACGTCACGTGAATATAGGCTATGCGTGTATGAGCTGTGGATAGTGAAGGAGGCTGTTGTTTTGACATGTAGACTATGGTGAGTGGACAGTTCAACAAACTTTGGTATGAAACCTACATGTGTTTTTACGTCGGCATGTGACAATAATGTTTAAGTTACCAAGTAGATGAGTGGGATTAAATTGGCAGTGCTTTTGTCCAGAAATAAAATAGGCACATATGTAGGTAGGCAAAATAGGCATTCACAAGATTTTTCTAAAGTTTATTCAAAATATAGAATCAGCAGTGCTTAGCAAAAAGTAAAACAATAACACAAAGACAGTAGCCTGAAGAAACAGGTTTAAGCATGCATATTTTAATGAAACAGTCAGTAGGACTTGAGAGGAGTCATCTGTGAGATTTAATTGGCCTACATCATACTTGTGTTTCTTCCTAGTTACTTTCTGTACTTTGTAAATGATGATCATACATTAAAAGTAAACAGATCTGTGCACACTTGAAGGAAAGCTAACAAACCAAAGCGACAGATCATATTTCTCAAATTGATATAGGACTAGCACCAATGGGAATAAATAATTACATAGATGACTTTAGTCAAATACAATCTCTATATATCAAGTTCAAGTCTTTTATTGTCAGGACACAGAACAACACAAGGTCAAACTGGGCACGGAAATTCATATAAATTCATATATTGGTTAGTGGTGCTTTGCCTTAGTCAACCCTGTAATGGAGTGGTAGACGTTTAAGCCATGACTCCAGACATAAATGGTGAATAGACGAATAAACAGTGAAAAGAGATATGGTTTTGTTTAAAGTTTCTACCGCTAACATGTATGTGATGTCATCACCACCCATCATATTATACCAATCATTCTCCTGAGAGACAGCTGAGACCCTTGACATACTAGACATGTGTGGGACCACAGTGTGTGTTTGGGACCCCTCCTTGTTTCTATAAGTAAGCGGATAGAGATGAGTTATGGTCATCAACCCTAACCCTAACCTGTCCCCCCAGAGGTTTGTGGTGTCAACTCCCTAGCATTTAAATTGTCAGGAACTTTAGTATCAGAGGCAGTCTCTACAACACCCACCCTCAAACCACACAGGCAATTAAATCTTAATACTTAAGCATTACAAATACCTCCACACAAATACTATTCCATCAGGTGACATGACTTGTTCATCAAAGCTCTGTACAGTTTGTAGAAAGGCAAGGCTAACAGCCCACTCTGCAATCGAACAAAGGTTTGTTGAGATCATTCTCAAATTGGAAACTGAAAAATGAGTTTCTAATGATCTGCCAGGTCTGTACCCTGTGGTTTTAATCTGGCTGCAGAAAACTGTAGAGCATGTCTGCCTGGGCTGCTGTGGTGGGGCAGTCAGGGATGGAGCAGTACACATGGTACGTGTCAGACTAGAGGAAACAACAGATGTATAATGTTAGACATGAGATGACAGGGCTGTACATATAAACTGATTGATTAAAAGACACACGTTGAAGCATTGGTAACCACAAAACAAACTCTGACAGGGTTCACACTTTGAGCAAAAACAGCAGTGTTAGTGGTGCCTATTTATATTTCCTAGTCTGTCAGGCAGGGTACACAACTGGGTTATAAGTGGTTATCTCTTCAATGTCTTTATTAACAGATGACCAACATGGCAGAGGCAGTGGCACAAACACAATTCCCTGAACGTCACCTTTTCCTTCGCTCTTCAGCTTGTTCCCCAAATACACTCCCTACAGTGACACAGCAGGGGCAACCAAAATACAAGCAATGCACACAATGTGAATGCACAGCTTGTTCAAAACCCTGGCTACAGAAGTAAATAGCTTTTATTTCACAGGGGGGTGAAGCAACCCCAACCCAGGTCTTAATGGATTCATGATGCTTTTAACTTCATGAGACGATCCAGAAAATATCTCAGACGTAGCAAACACACAAGTTATGGCGAGATGAGGGGTGGGACGTGGCCATGTGGTCGAGGTTGTCGAAGGACCTGCAGATATGGCTCCATCTGCTGGACTGCAACTTCTTGTTGCGCCAGTGAAAGACCAGCACATGGCAGGCAGATTCACTTGGGCCACATCTTGGCCTTGTTCTCTAAAGATGGCCTTTTTCAGTTGGAGGCAGAGAGCAACCACAAGCCGAGCAGTTTGTTGGAGTAATCCACTTGTTGCTCTTAGATTTAGAATAACTTTGGACACTACGTGGACCTTTGAGCTTTTCTGGATTTCTGAGATGCTTTGTCTTACAGAACACAAAACAGTTGAAAAACAATGAGCCCTAAAATCCCACTTCAGAAAACACAGATGTTTTCGGATCTTTCTATTTGAAGCAATGACCCTGGACTTTACATCTTACAGCAATACTACAGAATAATAGGATTGTTAGGGAATCAGATGGCTGAGCGGTAAGGGAGTCGGGCTAGTAATCAGAAGGTTGCCGGATCGATTCCCTGCCGTGCCACATGACGTTGTGTCCTTGGGCGAGGCACTTCACCCTACTTGCTTCGGGGGGGAATGTCCCTGTACTTACTGTAAGTTGCTCTGGATAAGAGCGTCTGCTAAATGACTAAATGTAATGTTAGCTGGATATCACTAGGAGACTCTGCCAACTGCAACTATTTCTGTTGTGAGAAAATCAACTGTAATTTATCTCGAATAGCTCAAGTGAACATGCAGGCTCGTTCCCCTGCTGGGCTCTTGTGACCTCTTGACCTCTGACCACCTCACCTGAGACGACCACGCTCAGAAGTCGTCTGAAGAGTTGCTCGGTCTGCTTGACAAAAGAGTAATTAAGTGAAAATAACAATGCTATGCATTGTTTTCACAATGCATATATTTATGACACCCTCTAATCTAGTTAGATAACTATTTCCAGCCGTTAGCCCCAGTGATAAGGCTATAATTGAAATGACTGACATTGTACACATAGATGAGACAAGTAATCGAGAGGTAATAATCTTGCTATATGCTTCTGTATACAGGACATGGTGCAGCAGTGAGCATGGAAAGGAGATCTCTAGACCCATGGGACTAGCCATCTCTCTACAGTGTTGTTCTTGACCTTTAGAGGGAGACAAAGACCAGCAACTAACTATTTCATAGTGACCAGCACTGACATTTACATTCACCGTTCAAGGATATGAGCATTCAGTTCAGGTGCTTTGACAACAACTGTATATTAACATTAAACGAACCTCATTTAATGTAACCAGAACAAAATCAATCTTTACGTGTGATCAAGTGGGACCAACGTTCAGGATGTCCACAGATATTTTCTTGGCGTTGATGGCTGATAAATCACCGTCTTTATTTCCTTCCTCTGTGTTAAAGTGGAGACTACATCCCCCAGCAGAGTATGGGGGGTCATACTTCTATTGACAATAAAAGTGAAATGTTAAATAATTGAATGATAACACAATAATGTATTGGTTCATTTCTTTTATTTGGTACAGTCAGAATTCCATTATTTACATTTCCATGTTAATCTTTCTCGGTCCGTTTGATAGTGTATCTTCCAGGGCAGTCCTTTTACCGCTTACTTCCATATACAAAGACTCACACAACATAATGCACTTACTGTTTGGTTCCTTTCTCCACATCACCTGTGCAATTGCTTCATATTTCTTATCTCCCAAAAAAAGAATAAAGTGAACAGACCTAACCTCAAGTCAAAGTGAAAAAAGACACTATAAATAAACACACTAAACATTCTTTTTCTTATAAGACACATATAGAAAAACATCAGTATTTTTGGTATAAATGTTTTTATAATCACTTAGTCAACCGTATTTGTTAAACGGATTGAAACAAAATTAATACAAAATAAAACCTTTGGGCAACAAGGAGTAGTCCCAGTGTTTGCAGCAGCACAGCAGGTCAGCACTGATGACTGTATTGTAGCTCTGCAGGCCTGGTTATGGCTCGAGAAAATACTGCTTTTAACTCAATCCTCCAATGAGTTCTCTAACACACACAGATAACCAGTAGGCTCATATCAAGGATAACTACCTGAAACCCTTTCATACATCCAGCAATTTAAAACTCGTCTTTACTGCAGTTCTGTCACTCGGTTCCCCTCTACAGGGAACACTCACTTCTGGGGAATGACCTCACGTTTACAATTCTGTCAAAGGCAGCTCTCCCTGTCTCCAGCCTCCTTTAGCTAAGATTGTCCATTTTATATAGAACCATTTTACTGGAATGAAATTGTAGGTAAGCTGACACACGAATAGGATCTGCAAATCTGTCTACTACTTAGATAACCTGACCTGCTGGTCTGGGAATTGTCTTTTGTGTATAACCCTGGGTGGTCATTAACCACATTCGAGTCAGTTACAACTGATGACAGAGCATGACGAGTAACCTTGCCTGAGACACAAAGACTTCCAGAGTAGGACCTAGACTCAGTGGGCTAACACTGTCTAACACACCTGGGTTAGATACCATCTCTCTCCATCACAACTCTCAAGGGCCAGACTGTTGAGTTCACTAGTGGAGTCACTTCCTGTTTTCAATATCACCAACACAGATTGTCTTCAAGGAAACATTCTCCTGGTCTTAACAAGGTGATTATTGTAAAAAAAGAAGAAAAAAAGACATTGTGTGTGTGTGTATTTAAACAGTACACTAATATACATATATCTTATTTATAAGGAGGATAACTTAATATTGTCATTCTTCTCAAGCGACAGCAGTAGACCAGTGCACAAGGGTTGGGCAGGAAAGAAGGCTTTGAGATCTAGATTGTTCCAACTTCAGCAAATGCTTTCAAATTCATCAGATGTACTTGGTTTACAAGCTTAATCAAAAATAAGCAATGGGATCCTTTCCCATTGTGCACAACCTCCTTTGGCTGGTATGCCCAGATGACTATATCAAACACACCCTCAAGAATTTGAGAGCATTTGTAAGGGACTCCAATCAAGGTATGTTATGATTCATGAGGCGGTGGTGGTAAGGCTGAGGGTGCAGCAGAAAGTTACAAAGAAAATCAAGGGAAACTCACTTAACCTTCAGGAGGTCCCTGAACCAAGATCCATGCCACGGAGACACAACAAAGTAACACCGGATTGCCTGCACCAAACTCGACACCACAGTCTCAAAGGAACCGACCAGTGAATGACGAAAGAAAGTGTGAAATCCAAAGTAAACCTGAAGTCAAAAGCTAAAGATGTGAAGTGCTCTGTACAATGCTACACTGTCTTCTTGCCCGCCCCCCCCCCTCACTTCCCCTCATACTGGGAATGGCCAAGTTGCAATACTGCACAGGTTCTCTTCTCCTCTTTTCGCCCACACCCTCCTTCCCTCCTGAGGTCACACGGCTTGCGGCCGAGAGTCTGTGTGCTCCATCTGAGGGCAGTCGGAGCCCGCCTCGCTCGTGTCCATACTGCACTCTGAGGCCTCACTGTCGCTGTGGTCCATAGCTATGGGCTTGGTACTCTCCACACGCCCCTCCTCCCTGGCGCGGGGGGTCCCCTGCGGCTCGGGGTCTGGAAGCACACGTGTCCCTTGACCCACGGCCACGGCCACCTCCTGGGCTGCTCCTTTGGCTTGGCGGATGCAGTTGAGCCACTGCTGCTTGTTGAAGGCGTCGCTGGCCTGGAAAGAGTGGGACTGGAGCTGGCCTCCGCTACGACACCACACCCTGAAGAAGTTCTTGGCTGTGGGGGGGGGTGGAGAGGAGGAGGGAGATGAATAATCAACTGAAAATTGCACAGGAAGGACATCACATAAACAGAGTGCTTGTTTCCCATTACAGTCGGTGCATGGGTGCTAACACGTGCAACGCACACAACACGCTGGCTAAACTCAGCTTGGCCCTTGACTAGACGTCCAACCTAAACCACACCCCACCCAGACAGTGAGTCTCTTTCCTTTTATCAGACAAGGTGTGTGGCGGTCGAGAGGGACTCACTCCTCTCGTTGTTGCTGAAGGCCCCGCGGATGGACCCTCCCAGGCGGATCTCCCCGTCCTGCAGGTCCTCCCACTCCAGCAGGCGGACAGGGATTGGCTGGCGGTAGACATGGTAACGGAGCAGCTCGTTGAGGGTGATGGCCCTTGTGATGACCAGCACGTCCTGGAACAGGAAAACGTGCAGCTTCTGCAGGGAAACATGACACACTCGATTAGAGACAGGGTGGAGTAGAGTAGAGTAGAATTGGATAAAGTAGGATAGATAGAACTTTAAATGGACAGAGTACATGTGTGTACTGATTCTAATCAAAATCCAGAAGAAAAACCAGCAGCCATCTTAGTAGATTGAAGATTTTAAACCTTCACTGGAGTGACAGAACCAACACCTCTATTTAAACACACCCCGAGAGATATTTCATCTAAACAAATAGATAAGACTCGTCCCTTGTGTTTCTCTTAAATGGATACTTTCCTAAGCTTGCTCTAAAGACATCTGAAAAACATTTCACATAAGAGTGCCTTTTTCTTGAGACTCGCTTCAAGTAGAGTGAATCGGGAGAATGATGCATGGCCCCAACACTAACAGTGTTTGACTGAGAAGGGAGTTGTGTTTAGAGAAGGCTGAACAAGTGAGAGGGAGTAGGGGATCTGGAGGGGTCACAGAGGGTTATGTAAGACAGGACAAATAGACACACAAAGTTATATTTACATACACACACACGCTCTAAAGAGAGGGATTTGCCTGTATTCACAAAGTGAACCACACAGCGGGGGTTCTGTGTTATGATTTCCAGAGACTAAGTCATGTCTGTGGAATTCCAGTCCCATGTTAGGCCTTGACCAGCTGAACCAGATTTATCTATTATTTATCAAAATGCCGACAGATTCAGTGGGCAGGTAAAGGTCCCAAGGACAGGATTAAAGAGCATGCTTGTTCAACTTTTCCATTTGTCTCTCTCCTCTCTCTTTTTTCTTTCTCTCTCTAGTTCACTCTCAGTTGTCTCAAGTACACAGGGTTCCCAAGTCTTGCCCTCCTTACCTTAGCTAACCTCCCCTCACCAAAACCCAACAGGCCCTCTCGTTCTCATAGCCTGTCGTAAAATAAAAATCCAAATGAAACACAAAGCAGAAAATGTATACAAAGCATAAAAACCTCTTTTCCACATCCTTACCACTGCTTCTACTCCTTTTTCCGGAGTAATGACTTTTGATTTATAGGTTTATTGTAATAAAAAACACAATACGGTTTTGTTTGCTTCCCACAATACATGAAAGGCAGAGTCTGACTGCCAGACAGACGAATGACCATCTGTTCTGTTACTGCCTTTCCTGTGATTACTCCAGCTAACTAACTGCCCTCTCATTATGGAGACTGCACAGTATGCAGCATGGGAACCATATCAAAACTACACATCCCAGCACCACCCTGGGTCTGGTACATCTCCATACTCTGAAGTTGGTCTTTTTCCTCGTCTGCATTTTCGCAGGCACTGAACTGAAGACTTCAGGACAAGTTAAGTCTGAAAAATTGAGGATTTCCCTGTAAGCTTGCTTCTTTCAGCTGCCCAGCAGTGTCAGAGGAGTGCAGATGAGATGAGGGGTAGGAAGGCTACTTTAGTCTATTGAAACGCCACCCGACCTAAGAAGCAGCATCTCCCAACCAATAATAACCAGATGCTTCCCATTAGAACATGGGGGCACAATTAAAGTAAACAAGATCAACATTAAGCCGAACATCAAACAAACGACAACCCCCCACAAAACATCCTATGGTTTTTTTCATGTTACATACCTCCCACAGTAAACAGCTTTCTCTCCAGCTTGTTATAATGATCCACAAGGTGGCCTTACGTTATTGATCTGTGATTATCTGAAAAGCATAAGAGATTCTATTCTACTCTGCAATTGTGTGTATAGGGTCCCTGGTACATCACAGGTCAGCCATGTTGGCATAGAACTTTGATCGTCTAGTGTCCAGCTCCCTGTTATTTACACAGGTTGAGCTGTGAACTCCTCTACTTCCCTTTTCTGCTCTACCTCTCTTTACTGTGCTTTGGTGCCCTTCATATGTTACTCACCAACACGGCCTGACACCTGAGAACATCTATTTCGTGTCTTAGAACTTGTGGAACACCTGTACTTGACCTCTGGCCTGAACTGTACATCACACTCCCTGCCTGAGGTTCCAGTGGGGTTTTGTTGTACTGGAGTTGACATTCAGCTTGATCGATTGGCGTGTTGCAGACATGTTATCGTGTGTTATGGAATGTTGTGCGTGTTGGGGGGAGGGGGGAGAGGATTGGAGGTCCAGGCCAAAATTGCGAGGTGGAAGTCATACGGAGGGCAAACGCTAACTTCCAAACAGTCAGGTGGTTGTCCACTCACCGCTCCTCGGTTGTTCTTGAGCTCGCCGTGGCAGCTGAGTGTCCGGGAGCCGTCTATGAGCCGGTCCCTCTGGCTGTCCTCGGGGTACAGCAGACGCTCCTTGTAGAAGCGACACTCGGACTCCCCAGTTTGCCTGTTGATCTTTGCCACGATGTTCTGGATCATGCTGATCTGGAACGGAATGAGACAACGTTTGATATTCACACAAGCGTTTCCGGGAGTTGAGGTGTGTGTGCGCGTGTGTGCACATGTGTGTACATTTGTGTATGTGTGTGTGCACGTATGTGTGCACGTGTGTGTGTATATGTGTGCACGTGTATGTATGTGTGTGTATGTGTGTGTTCCCACTCACTGCTTCATCCAGGTGCTGCCGGTCAGGGTGGTCGTTGGGTGAGTGTTTCAGGATCTCCCTGAGCAGCAGCGGGTACTTGACCAATCGGCTGCGTGGGATGTCCAGGAAGTTCCACAGGTCCAGCTTCCTGCTGAAGGGGGACTCCAGGCAGCGTTGGAGGAAGTCATGGACCCGATGGTCCTGCTTCTTGTGGTCCAGCAGGGCCTTGGCGGCCACCTGGTTGCTGCAGTAGCTGTTGTACGAGTCCAGGCACGGCAGCTGGGGAAGGAGAGAAACTTCCAATGAGACAACTGATGTCAACAACTTGGTGACAGAGGTCAATGCCAGTAGGTGTCCGGGGGGAGTCAAAGTTCTTAGACCAGGCTACTAAGAGAACAAAAGGGCAGGCGAGCGACCCATTTCAACGGAGCACTTCGCCCTCCCCTCGCTGACTCACGTGCCACAGTTTTCACAACAAGAACGTGGTCTATCTGTAGCCCATGATCTATCAGCCAGCTCAATATATACTCACCAAACAATCAACAAAATGGTGAGTGTCTATGAACTACCCCTAACCAGTGGTTATCAGCAGAGTTTTAGTTCTGTTAATACATCCCTGGTGGCATGAGCATCTATTGTACAGATGGTTTACTATACATAAAGTGTAAGTGAACACATCAGGTCAGTGGATCAAATCCAAGACCCAGATCGAGTCTCATCCAGGTTAGAGCAGGTGAGCTACTGTTCTGTTCTGTACGTGTGAAGACACAAACCAGGGAGGGAGGGAAGTCTGTACCACCTCAGCCATCATCGAGTTTACTAGAACATTCTTCTGGAGAAACCGTGCATGAATCCCCTCCTCTTGTTCTTTTCGGACGCTAACGAAGCAGAGTTGGGAGTAGAGAGCCTGGTAGAACTCACACCCTCTCACATAAACAACCTGCCAAGCAGCCCTGACACACCCCACGCTGCATTTGATTAGAGAGAGCAGGGACCGGTCTGGTGGGGGTGCACCATACACGCTCTGATCTGAGGTTTCCACAAGGAGAAGTCCCCCTTCCAGCACTGTAGACGTGACCTGATACTCCTCTTTAGAAGTGACCAATCCAAAGCAAGCCAGTCCACCATAGTGAACCAGAGACCGAAGTGGACTTGGGGAAACCTCCCCCTGGTTATGTAACCTCAGTGATTAAGCTCCTGCCAGTCAGAGATCTGTGGCTGTTGTCTGCTGGGATGAGCAGAAACAGTTCCTCCCTGTCATGCATTGTTCGCCATGGCGACCTGGCGTCAACAGGAAGAAAGGATGGAGTCGGAAATCAGCATGCTTACACAATGTGACCCTCATGCCTGGCCCCTGGAGAAAAGCTCCGACAGTCCTGCACAAGACCTGTCCGATCTAAGGGGGGAGGTTTCTTCTTGGTCTCATGATAGCTGGCTGGTAAGAAATGTACTGGGAATGAATCCCTACCCCATTAGGATGTAAATGGACAACAACTTGGTCTAATGAAGGCTTTTGTCCCTATCTCAAGTGATTTTGGTTGAGCTCTTGGAAGGTAATGTACTGCTCAGTCCAAACATGACACTAATATTAATCATTGTAAGTTTAAGTAATAAGTGTCTAACTTTATGAAACCATATTAATTTGATACATTATTGACATTCATTCTAAGTTAAAATGTAGACCTCACTCACCCATAATCACCATTACTAACTTGCTGTCTAATCAATACACACCCTGTCCAGAGTTACAGCCCGATGCTGTATGACATGGAGCTGACAGCACGGTGATAACATGATGGTCAGATCTCTGCAACTCTGGCCGTGACATGACCAGGGGTCAGAACAGTAGAACTATGTACGTCAATAGCTCCAGAGTGGCAGAAGGACCCCGGGGGGCAGAGGTCAAGGTTCACCTCACACCAAGGTCTGAGCACACAGCCAGATTGATCGCTGACGACTCAGCCAAAAGGTCACCGTCTTTGTTTTCACCAAAAAAATGTCCTCATTGAAAACAAGCAACATCTCAAGGGGTTGTGGGAAGCCGTGGTTCTTTTTTCCTAAGAATGTTGTGGGGTAATTTGTTGATGCTTCATGGTGTTCTTCAGGGGTAGTGACATCTCTGGTTGATGCTTCATGATGTTCTTCAGGGGTAGTGACATCTCTGGTTGATGCTTCATGGTGTTCTACAGGGGTAGTGACATCTCTGGTTTTCCAAAAGTTTATGTTCTAGCACCCTCTGTTCCATATCAATCATTCAATAACAGACATCTATTCACAACAATTTATATTGCTGCATTTTAAGGAAAAGTGGAAAGAGAGTTGCATATATCAATGTCATTATTTCCACAGATACCTAATACATTTTAAGGAGGTATTTCTATTATTTAGTAGTATTACATAATCATCTGAAAATGTGAGAGACAGATTGCAGATGCTGTGAGATTGACACAGGAAGCAGGCCAAATTAGGGACTCAGCCAGGCGAGAGAGATCAAGCTCGCTCTTTCCCTCTCTGTCTCTCCACTGTGGCCAGAACACTGGGCTTCGACCCACCACAACACCAGGGGAAGTGAGAGGGAGTGGGTCAAAAAAGCGATGCGTTTGGCCTGGAGCTAGCACTGCTACACTCTCTCCCTGATACAGAGCAACAGCACGTTCAATAAAGTCCACAGCGTAGGGGCCCAAACTCATAAAGGGAGAAAGCGAGAGGGAGAAAGACAGGGAAGGAAAAGGAGGAGGAAGAGAAAGGACGCGGCGTCCAGATCCTCTTACCCAGTCCACCAGGATGTGTCCCACGTGTTCGGTCGAGCCGTCGGGTTTACGGGCCTCTCTCAGCCGACTCAGCAGATCTGAGGGGCAGGGAAGAAACCCCAAAATGTTGAACACCCAGATGAGTTGTGTGTTTGTGAGTGTCCACGCTTGTGCGTGCGTGTGTGTGTATATGTGTTTCCTCACCTTCATGTAAGGGTATGAGAGAGTCCAAGGTCCCAAAGATCTGGTTGAGCTCCTGTTCTGTCATGATAGACAGCTTGAGCATGGGGTCATGGTAAGCCTGCAGGGACAAGAGCCGGTTATGCAACTGGAAACCAAGTGTACACAGCACCATCCCAACCTACAGAAGTTTCCTTTTTCAGTACTTGAAAACGCTTGAAATTCTCTCACATAAGAGCGAAGGTGAATCAGAGCAAGGCAGAAAAACCCAAAAAGGTTCTTTCCGTGACACTGTGGTGATACTGACATCCTAACCTGTGTATCACCCATGATAGTAACCAGGAAACCAGGTCAGCTCCGATGGCTCACGTAAACATCCCCCAAATACTGATGAAAACAACTTCACTCCTCTGTCCTAGATATGAGTCCCACCACTAAAAAAGGCAATCAATGTGTGGAAAACATGGAGGTTTTCCAGAGATAAAACTAACAAATATCTAGCAGGGGCGGACACTCTAAGAGCAAATCTAATTTTAGCCCTTAACGCATAAAGAACCACACTGTAAATTCTCCTGAATTTTTCATATAAGGTTAACACAGAAGACAAAAACACACAAGCACGCATGAAGAGGAAAGCCTGTCTGGTCAAAGGGGTTGGATAGCCAAGTCTGGTCAGGCTGGATGAGAAGTTGAACAATGCTGAATAAGGAAAGCAGATGGTACCTTCTTGGCCAACTTCAGATCCTCCACCAGGTCTTGCTCCCCCTGAGACAGCTCAAAGATGGCCTGTCGGCAGAGTGGAAACAGAGAGCAGTAGTGAGACCTGAGAGTTCTTCTATGTGCTTCACCTACATGTCATTACACAGACTACTACTGTGTGTGTGTGTGTATTTGGGACACGCTTACACACATATAGACGCAGATGCATACGCGTGTGCACACACACACACACACCCCAAACAGAAGTAAACAGGACCCATCTGACCACTAAAAACCCAATACTTCCATGTGAACATCTGGCATCTGTTATACACACCATATAGCCTTGTTCTTTGAAGCCTGAGTGTGTGTGGCCAGGAGGGATCTAAGACAGTGTGTGTGCGGTGTGTGTGTGTGTGTGTGGTGTGTGTGTGTAGGAGGACAGCAGTAATTCCAGTTGATCTTTCAAACTAGCTCATCAGAGAAACAAGACACCATTTTGAGTCCCCTGCTAAGTGACCCATCTGCTTCTGTCTGTCTGTAGAATACCCAATTATAATGATAAGAATCAATAAGATACATCAATAATACATTTGTATACTGTAGGTTCCTCTTCATTTTTAAAGGTGGTTTGGAGGAAGGACCGGGTTGGAAGATTATACCCATATCCCTAACAGTTTGGGTTCAGGGCGGGGGTCAGGTGTTTGGGTGAGGTGTAAGGGGTCAGAGGTCAGAGTCAGGGGGTCTCACCTCCTGCCGTTTGATCTCCTTGGAGGACAGCGTCTGGTGTCCGAGCCGCACGTCAAAGGTCTCGCTCCACAGCTTGCTGTCACGCCGCTTGGCCATGGCTGTGGGGGCGGGGCGGCTCCAGGGGCGCGGGGCCATGATCTCCGCCCGACTCTCGCTACGAAAGCTGATGGACCGCTGTGTGGGGGGCGGAGACAAGACGGTGAGTTCTGGAGGTGGAGCTACTCAGCCAGCAGCTGAGGGCCAGCAACAGTGTTGGTGGATTGGTGTGTGTGAGGAGACTGTGGTTGTGACTGAGTCAGGGGTTTAGGCATTTGGGAGGGAGGGAGGATTGGGAGGTTGAGAAGGAGGTGGGGAGGGAGGGAGGTTAGAGGGAGGGAGGCTGGGAGGGAGGTGGAGAGGGAGGGAAGGAGACCCATGTGGACAGATGGCCTGTTGTTTGGACCAACACCACAGTGATGACAGTAGCAGTCAGTCTGACAGTCCTCACTACTGAATGATACCCTACACCTCCTTCACTCTCCTCTGAAGACTACCAGATGTGGACAAAGCCTTAGATCCACCCCCCTGTCTCTCAAAGCTCCATTCTGGGTTGTAGATCTTGCTGCCCACCAACCATAACGTAAACAAATGCAGTCTAACCCATCAAACACATGACATGTTCACGTGAAAACATCTGCACCAAGTAACACAAGTAAAAAGCAGAATGGATTTGAGAATATGAGTTCAGTTTAATGCTCACAGTCAAAAGCAGAAAGGAGGGATTGAGATTATAGTTGTACCTGCAGACTCTGTCCAATCCGTTTCAGTGGTGCCGTCTTCACTGGAGGAATGAGGCTGGCCAGAGATGTGACTCTGGAAAGGGGCTTCACCCTCTTGATACTGGGCTCCTGGAGAGGGGAGGAGAGGAATGGGGAGGGGAGGAATAGGGAGGAGAGGAGAGGAGGGAGGAAAACAGACAGGTGTAAACAAACAGGCGGCACATCATCAAAGAAGCGCAGCAGAGACTACAGGTACATCAAATACCTTCAGGTTCACAGTCTCCATCAGCCTCCAACACCTGACCAGTGCTCTGAGCCTGGAGCAGCCTGATAAGAACCAGCGCTAGCAGCGACTTTCGTGAATGGGACGATGTTCTTCATCGTATTTGTCCTCATCAACCTCAGTAATCTCGGCCCGACCCCCCCTTCCTGACCCCCTCTCTTCCTCGTCCCTGCCAGACAGGTTCAGCCTCCCCTACGGTCACAAGCTGAGGCACCAGTGGGAGACACCGCAGTCCCATCAACACTCGACAACAAGCTCATACTGGAGCCACTTCCCCTCAAGGTGATGTCTTCCCCTGGTCGGTCAGGCAGGCAGGCAGGCAGGCAGATAGGCAGGCTGCTATCCTGCGGGTGATAAGGTACCCCTCAGCCCCTCAGATCTCTGCAGACGCAGGACCCGTCTCCATGTTTCACCCTCCCAGGGAGCCGACACGGACTTGGTGACAGTGCTCAGTCAGACGTAGACGGGGGAAAAACGCAGTGTGGGAGCAGGAATGTCAAAGACGACTGGAGAAGCTGCAGCTTCACCTCCAGACAGCATCAGTCTTCCCCTCTCGCTTTCCCCCTCTCTCCCCCGTCGCTCTCTCTCTCCCTCTCCTCTTCTCCCTCTCCCCTTCTCCCTCTCCCCTCTACCCCTCTCTCCTCGTGTTATTGCAGTTGCAGCATGTCCCTGGGTACGTCACTGCAGCAGCCAGATCAGTATTCTGGGAGCAGACTTCCACAGCACACTCAGCAGTATGGGAGTCCATGACATCTCAAACCAGACAGCAGAGGTTGAAAGCAGGAAGAGAACAAAGATAGTGGAGGTATGTGTACATTTCTTAACCTTGTTAGAACCTCACTTATTTGTATTTGTTCTTAAATAAGACTTTTACAGCTAGAGGGACATTTTAACTTGGATTTTGTATTTTGGGGGATTGGATTTGGGGTTTTTGTGATAGTTAAAACCCATCTTTTATGAGTCTACTTTTATACTTATGCAACAGTCATGATCTCCAGACTGATAGGATGGACCTGAACGTTTCACAGCTAACACACTTACAGAGACAGCTGAACATGTTACACAACCACTTCTTGCCCCATGCAGGCTGTCAATCAATGTCACCACATGTGCCACCAATCATAACGGTCACGCGCGCACACACACTCACACACAAAACCACACACACAGTTGCACGCAGTCACACACACACACATTGAAACAGGATGGAGTCTTTGATCCTAGTAGCTTGTCTGGAGATAAGAAGGCAGGGAGATATAAAACATCCATACAACCTGATAACTGCTCCTTTCTTGAGATTTGTAGGGCATCGAACCTAAGTCTCTTGCATGCAACAGGCCCACATAAAGCTATAATAGCTAACTATGCTTCATTGCCCTTTGATACTAATCTGAGTAATTAAATTCTTGCCAGAGAACATTGGCAGAAGACAAAACACTTTTCCTGATTAAAATATTGCGTGTGAGTCTCACAGATGATGAGGGTGAATGCCTTAACCAGACACCTCTCTCATGCCAACCATGACGTCCTTAACCACCGAGAACTGTCCAGGCGGAGCAAAAGGCTGGTTCCCATGGTGCTCTGATTGGTCCAGGCTGATTCAATCACTTCCTGACAAGAAGGTCTATTGTGTCTCAACTAAGGCTCCTACACATACAAACAGCCCCCCCCCCACAAACACACACACAGGTAGATCTGGCAGCCCCCGCCACACACACACATCAAAACACTGTGACAGAGGGCTAAGAAGGATGAATGTGGCCTTAAGGCCAGCCTGCCCTGGATAGGAGCTAGCTTCCAATCAATGTATGCATGCAATGTCTATTGGCTAATTATTGTGTTCTACCCTGGTGTGAGCATCAGCCTATATAGCCTACAGCCTATAGACTCACTCACTGTAAATCTACTGGGTCTGAGAATTCAATCAAAACATTGGTATTGTATAGTTTAAAGGCTGTGAGGGAAGTGCAGTACCTGTACCAGCTGTGCTAATTGAGACATTGCACGTCTACCATTATGGCACATTTTCCAGATAAACACAGCACCAGATGAGACGGTGGCTAACCTTATTAGCTTGCTCAATTACTCCATTACCTTGTCTTTCTTCAAATAGTGGCATGGTCAGCTAAAGCAGAAACATTTAGTGAACTGGCAGAGTCCTGTACATTCACAGGAGAGAGAGAGGTACAGAGGGTAGCCCAGTCAGGTCCAGCTCTCAAAAACAAAACAAATATAGTCAATGAAGCTGAAACATGACAACTAAAACCATCTGTGAGACTGTGTGTGTGTGTCAAGTGATTCTGAGCCAGAAAGCGAGAGGGAGAGACAGAAAAACAAAGACAGCCAGAGAAAGCCAGAGAAAGAGAGAGAGAAAGCCAGAGAAAGCGATAAAGGGAGAGCGAGAGAGAGAGTGAGCCAGAGAGAGAGAGAGCGAGAGAGAGCGAGAGAGAGCGAGAGAGAGACAGTGAGCCAGAGAGAGAGAGAGAGAGCGAGAGAGAGAGTGAGCCAGAGAGAGAGAGAGCGAGAGAGAGCGAGAGAGAGAGAGACACCTCCAGGCTACTGCTTCTGCTGAGTACAGGGTCTGTTCCAGGGAGGAGCACAGCGATGAATCATAAGTCTGTCTGGAGAAAAGGATTCAACACATCCAAACTGTGGTAGGCTCATGGCTGCTATGATTGGGATCATAACATTGTTTATATCTGCGTGCGTGTGTGCGTCTGTTTTTAGTGTGAGTTCTACGGGTGTCCCCCTAGCCCTCTCACACCATAATGGTGTCCAGTAATAGGACATTAGCACAGGACATTAGTCACCTTCCGTGCAAAGCCTGAGTAAAGAGCTGAGCTCAGTGACAGGCAGTGAGGGAGCCCGGCACAGGAGAACATAGCCTCAGGGGGGAGTCAGCAGGTCTTACAAAGCACTGTGCTGTGTACGTCTGCACTGACTCACTGACTCTGTTCCAGCAGACATAAACACCCTGCAGCCTCATCCCGGCATAACAGCACCATTCACCACAGGACTCACTATCAGAGTCTGAGTGCCTCAGGATTAGAATGACTACATGATGCCCCTACTGAGGCCCCTACTGAGGTGAAGACAATGTACTGTAGGCTAGAACAAGAGGAGGCTGTCAGAGATTCAAACACGGGGCTCTGCCCAGCTGGGACTGTGTTAATCGGCTAAACTGTAGCCTCAGTGGGCCAGCATAACGTTAGGTGAGCAAGCCCTCTTACACAAGATTCACTTTAGCCACATGCTGCGTGTGACTAAGCTGTACTGGGGCTGCCTGAACACAACCTAGTCTGGACAAGAACAGGTGGGAAGCTGGCTCTCACACAGATGACAAGAACATACACATCCTCCTTCATTCTTCCACCTATCACCACCACAAAGAGAGGGAGAGCTTCCAGCTGTTTTGGGATGGTTTCAAACTTTCAAGTTGATGCACATTTGTTTGAGCCAAAGTCTTACCATTGCTCTGCATTCTGTGACAGAACGTTCCTTGGCATCCATTTGTACGTCGCACGTTTAAGAGCGTTTTTCTAAATAAGCCATGCAAAGAAATAATCTTATTTTACATTCTGTATTCTCACATCTTCCCCATGCTTCTTTGTTTTCAGGTTTACATAGTGAGCTCCACGCTCTATAAATAATAGGCGATGTGAACATCGTTTGTGGTCGAGTGAGAGATGTCGGTCTGACAGATCCCACAACAGACGCACCAGATGTATTTGAAGCAGCTTTTTGAGGCTGGAGAGCTGGACCCTGACTGAAATACTAAAAAACTGGCAAACCATCACAGAGCTGCGGTGGCGGATCTCACGCATGTATATAGTAGCCTATTTTGTTGTCTCTTACACATGTACAGCCTGTACACTGCTGTACATGTGTAACTGCAAATACTGAGAGTAGCCTACACCAGTGATTTAAAAATGCATTTTGGCACTTTAACTCAATAAATCGAAGTCTAGTTTATACGATTTTTGGTTCAAAGAGAAGTATCACGTGTCCATAACAAGCTATATGCATTCGGTTTCACACATTTATCAGTCATCTTGAACTAAATGCCTACCTCAACTTCTTTACCCGGTTTGGTGCCCACAGTCTGCACTTCCAGGGAACAATTTGCCCTCTTCACGACAAGGTAAAACGGATATTCCGTGGCCACCATGCTGTCGCTCTCCGTTGTCACAGCTGTGTTTATTGCAGCAGAATAGTCGCAAGCCGGTCTCGCAGCCACGGTGTCAGCCAGATCTGAAAAGTTCCCGTCTCTTGTCTACACCGCTTACATGCGTGTTCATTCCAGCGCACTGATCCTCTCCTCACCAACTCAAATCGCATCTGAGGAGTGAGAGCCCTTGAGTGAGTGAGCAACCGTAAACTCCTCCTGCGGTGCGCTCGATCGCTCTTTGGAACACGAGAGATAGCGTGAGAAACAGCGCCCCACGTTGGCTACAAAGTCTGAGGTACCAAGCCACTTTTGCACAGCTGACATGCAAAGTATCAGATTTTTCCAACGCCCCTCTCTATCTCTCTCCCTCCTTCTCTTTCTCTCTCCATCTCTGTCTCTGTCTTTATTTCTGTCGATTATAGGCTCTGGCATCAAAAAAGATAAAACATACCTGGGCCTAGGTAGGCCTACTCATGCCATATCGTTCGAACAACTCCCAAGTTGCATCCTAATTTTAATAACTTCAGTGTGTTGTTCTATCAAACTGTGATGAGAGATTTGGTTCAGGACCCCAACATTCCCAGCACAAGCCTAAGGACATACTCAGCCATAAACAAGGCTCTGCTCCTCTTGGGGTGCCTTTCGTGCTCCTGCTAATGATTTGGTAATTTGTTGTAAAAAAAAAAAAAGAATAAGAAAGTATTTACAGTATCTAACAGTGCAGATTAGATCTTTGGCTCCCTTTCTCCCCCCCCCCCCCCTCCATCTCTCCTCCTCAATCTCCTCTCACAACTCCTCCTTTATTCTCCATCTTTATCACTCACTCACTCATTCTGCCCTGCAGCTCCTGTGTCTCTCAGCAGGAAATTGATCCCAGTTTTAAGAGGCTTTGTTCTGAGAGGCAGAGAACTTCCTGTGTTTGTACTGTTATCCCGCACAGGGAAGTGTGTGTGTATGCGCGAGGCAGAGTGTAAAAGTTTGTGAGAGAGTGTGTGTCCCTGCACATGCTTGCGTGTGTGCAAGGCCCCTGGTCCCCTCCAACCAAAGCTAGACTAGAACAGTAAACAAACTGTGGCTTTCATAATCACTCAACGAGGTGTCACTTAAATAGACCAGAACACCTATGAAGCACTGAAGGCCTTCGATGGTGCCAGAAAAATCACAAAGCACACAGACTCAGTTGATCCTGGCCTGCAGGACATTATTGTACCACCCTGACTGATGTTTTTATCTCTCTAAATGGTTACAAGCTATAGTCTATTCTTGATTCCCTTTTTCAAGTTGAAAAACGACCTTCTTTATTAGCAATAAAAGAAAGATACAAAAATCAGTGAGTTGGCCTATAACACATATCTCAGGGTGAGCAGACTGACCCCGTTGGTGCTTGTTTGTAACTCGACTGTTCAATTAATAATTGGAAATCAAAACCGAAAAACGATCTGTGTTAATTAGTCCACTACATGGAACTCTGCCTATTGGTGTTCCCTGTGAGCATGGTGGGTGGGGTGATTGGGAACAGCTTCACAAGCTGGCCAGAAGTACTCACCTTAAAAGGAATGACTACTTTCCATGGAACATTATAGGAAAACATCTAGAATAGCACCAAAATGACTAATCTGTTTCAAATGCATTATTCATTTCCTTTACTGCTTGCGTCATTTCTCTCATGTGAGTTTGCATAAAAAGAAAGTAATCTGTAAGGTAGAGTTTGTTTTCCTATCTTAGCCTTGTCACCAAACTCCTTCCTCTACTTAACCAATGGAAACCCACCGATTGTGGAGAGATAGAGGAAACTGCTGGATCAGACAATCAACTCAAGTGATTGGCTAGGGATCAGGGTCAGGGGTCAAATCACTGCTCTGGATCAAAGCCTGAGTCACAACATTTCTAATTCCCACATTTCAATCCACAACAGGAGCGTATAGTATCTTGCTTTGTTGTCATGTTAACATAATGGACAATCAATTACTATAACGTGTACACATGGTGAATTACTACACATATAGGTATCTGCTTGTTTATCTGTTAAACCTTCAACAAAGGTCAGTAGTTCACAGTCCCCTGAACTGTCCTTTTGTTCTCTAAAACCTCTGATGGTATTACTTCAGCAGCCCAGCTATTAATACATGACATTTCTGATAACCTTCCAGCCAGGTAATATTGACCATTAAATCCTTCACTGTTTTTGATTTGTAATAGGTCAGTCAAAGGCTACTCCACTATAGTATTTGGTCAAATCATTACCATCCCTTGACCACTTTATGTATTTTATATGTTATGTAACAAGCAAGTGATAACTGTTTTGTTTTTTTACTTGAATCCTTTGAATCCCATTCAAAAGTCAAGGATATTTATGATGAAATAGGAATAACATTTCAGCAGCTCACAGAGTCCTTGTTGGTTACATAAATATTTCTCAAAAACTGATAAAGAAATCACCATTCTCATCGTTGGTTGGGATGACATTGATATGGCTTCACACGGCTACAACCAGTGAAGCAGGTCTTAGTAAGATAAGAACATTCAGCCATGCAGGGGAGCCCTGAGAACCAAATCAAGCTGACTTCCTCTATATGAGCTGATCTCATCAGGGACTTATGAAGATCATTTTACAGCCCTTTTAAATAGATACCTAGAATGACTCAAGATTTTCAGTTGATCGAATGGAGCAAAAAATAATCATGAGCTACATTTTCAGAAGGCTGAGGTTCATTGCCATTGCAGAAGTGCACCCTGTCTTTGTAAACATCCATACATCAATATTCACAACGGTCCTTTCAGCCGGCTGCTCCCTGGGGCCATCCTGTCAGCACTATCAGCCCACATTCTGCTGTTGAGGTTCCTAGGGCATGTCATTATTTGTTGTCAATTTCATCAATGATACAGACCAGTGCAGTTAGTTTTTTTCTTTCAATAAGGTCTCCATATCTGGACCCTACAGAAGGATATTGCAGCGGAAACACACTACCGTCACAGTTGTGAATTGTGTATTTTTCCTGTCTGTAATTATCCTGATTCCATGTTTTATTTTGCAGGTCTCTGTTGTGCAAGAGATTCTAATATTACGTATTATAATATCTTGTATTACGACATTCAATAATTCATTTGTATAAACTTTTTTTGATTTTTTTTTGGCACACACACACCAACACACACACACACACAACACAAGCACAAAGAAAAACGCTTTTGACCGTGTACACACACGAAGACGCACACACACACGCAAAGACACGCCAGACTCAGGGCTATATATCAGTAGACTACAAGGCAGGCGTTATGCAACACTATGAGAACCACGCTTGGGGCCCTGTCAGACACAACACTGCTGACTGCTTATACAACCCAAGTCAAGATACCTCCATACCTCAAGGACACATGTGACAAGGTTGATAAAGCTAACTTGAGTAGAACCATTAGCGGTTCTACTCAGAATGTCGGTGCTATGTCTGTGACTACACACGCCACAATGCAAATACGACCCCTTTCAACAAATGCTACAAGAGACGTATCTTGTGTTTAACTCACACAGTACATTTGATCCATCCTCTTTAATGTATTCTATATAAAGTGAATCTGAGAGTTCACATCATGTTTACGTGGTTGTTATCTGACATTTGGATATGTGAAAACATGAAAAGAATTGAGCAAAACAGCTCTTTCATTTTGGAATTACATTTCTAGCCCCACAGGGCCTGTTTTCAAGCCCTGAATTACCTTTCATTCAAATGTTCTGTGCGTTTATTACTTCAGTGTTCAGTCGTCTCTTGGTCCTCTGTTCCTGCCCATGAATCTAATCATGGTGTTGCTTGAAGGACCAGTATCGCCTCCTTACAAACAAGCAGGATCACAGCAACAATGGGCCTCATGTTCACTTTGTGACCATTGACAAGAGCTGAATAAGCACACTGGATTCAAGCCATTTTCCTGTGACCATTTTGCTAACCATTTTTCAAGTGCCTGCGACATTTTACAGATGACGTCGAGGGCCTGACAATCTCCAAAATAATGAAGGGGGGGAACAAGGATGAAGGGACAATTCATCTGAGAAATTGTGGAAGATATTTGAGTTCTTTAGTCTAATATTAAATCGCTCCATAATTGGCTTCCTGCCCTTGATGAATTGGTGGGATGAGCAGGATCATGTTTACATCATGGTAAGTGCACCTCTTATTCCTTCTTCATAATGAACCTTAATATGAAACTGTTGTTCCTAACGCTGGAGACAATAAGAATCTGGGTATTTCACTAACATATGGAAACCACAATATCCTACAATCAAAGCCCAGTTCTGTACTCAAACACTACAGTATATGGTGTTTCGTATAAAAATGATTATGAATGAACAGGTTTGGTATATAATCAGGTGTGTGGTAAGAGGAATGAGAATGAGAGAAAAAGAGAAAATGTCGGTTAGCACCTGGTTCTCTGGGCTTTCTGGTGCATGTTCTGGTGCACAAAAAACATGTCCCATTATAAGAATTGGGATGAGAAAGAGTGGACAGAGATGGAGGTCTCGGTGAAAAACTAGGTTAGGGGCGGAATGGCTGAGAAAGTAAGTATGACGCCGTCATCAAAGTGCCCAAATGCCTTTACTGTTGTGTTTGGGGCGGGGGAGAAGTTGAATCAAACAGTGAATCTGGGTCAGAGCCAGGTGGGGGTTGCCATTGGGTCAGTGGGTGACAGGCACAGAGATACGGGGAAAGAGAGAAACAGTCTCTGAAGCCAAGTTCTAAAAGCTAGGTTAAAGGTCATGTTTATTCCTTTCATCTCATAAGAGATATAAAAAACATCTCGCTCTTTCAAACAGAAAGACGTCACATCTTCTGAGGAACTGCCTCCTGCTGTAGCCCCCCCCCCCCCCCTCCCCCTTCCTACCTCTGTCTCTGTGTGCGTCAAGTCACAACCAAACTCACAGCAAGTTGAACAACAGATAACGCTGTCTCCTAATGGAATCTCCCTGGAAACTTCCCTCTGGAGACTTTGGCCCAGTGCAGGCTACTGTTTCAGCTCTCACTTATCTAAATGACAGAAGGGCTGTTTACATGCCACTGACTGATCCAATGCCTAAATCTCACTCTGTATGGGAAGTCTTCATTGAAGCTGCCTCTAAGGACACTTGGAGAAAACGAGGACAGAGGGAGAACCAGGAAGTCAGCCGGAGGGGCTCATAAACAGCACTGTCCTCAGGCCAGAGATATCTAAAGACTGGGTTTGGTGTTTGCAAGGAGAGTTTGTCCCTGTCCATCTTGTCCGACTGGTCAGGGATGTCTGAAGAAAATCTTGTACGTGTGTGTGTGTGTGTTTGTGTGTGTGTGTACCACTTAGTATTTAAACAGCAAAAGAGCAGTCTGTCTCCCCAAGGCTCAATAACCAGTGCAGACGAGAATCCCCCAACGCTCTCGCACGCTAGGCACAGGAATGCTGCCCAGAACGCCTTTTTATAACCCACAATTTCACTGTTGCCCTCACAACTTGTACAGGAACAAACACACACAGCACACACTCAGACAGATGGCCTCTTCTAACCTTGGTTTGACCGGCACACCTGGCTGCCAGCTCATAGCTCATAGCTTCAGGGCACTCCTCACGGGCTAGCCCTGCAACACACAAACTCACTCAACCTACACACACACATCAATGTTGTTTTTTGGACCACTTGGTCATAGGGATCGCCAAATATGATCTGTTGACACTCATCATGATGGGAGGCGACGGAAAGGAATGGGGGTGGGGGGGGGGGGGGTGTACAGTAGGACCTCCCAGCCAGTCTAGTTACACCTAGAAGGAGTATCAGTGAGGAGTATCAGTAGTATAAGTATCAGTGAGGACTCTGTAGTCCTCACTGATATTTATGTATAATCCATCAGTCATCGTCTTGAACAAAACATCCACAGATTGGCTAATGAGCAGACTAAATGAATTTATTTTGTGTTCACTCAATTACATAAACCCCCAAGTTAGCTAGTGTCAGAATTATTTATAGGAGGCCAGCTAATATACACCTTCCTGTGAGACCCATTTCTATTCTCTGACTGGCTGATGAACAAAGGAAGTACAACCCCATGTCCAGCTACTTCTCCTGAAATAGACCTGCTGATGAACAGATAGCACCCTATTCCTGTCTATACAGACTGATCACTGCTCTAGCTTTCTGACCCCTAAAACACAACGTTTTGTCTTTTAGGGGTCCTCTCTCAAGTTGGTTGTGTTTAGGATCAGTTTTGTTGTCTCTTTGCCCTTAATTAATTATCTGTTACAAATTGTGAAAAAAAGCATGTTGATTAGACTTAGTATACACTTAATTGGAATATAGTCATTTCTGCCAAGATATTATTTATACTCAAACACACAGACAAACAGATTTTTCTCGTTGGTTACTCTTCATGTGAATGGTTAGACATGTGTTTCTGTTCCTCTGTTTTCATATTGCACCCAGCTCATGGGTCAGCTGATGGGCCAGGTTCTGTTAGAGAGTTTTGTAAGATGTCATGCAGTTTTACATCATGTCAAGGGAGTGATTCTGACGGCTTGGGCAAACTTGGCCAGACTATACAATGTGACACATTATAAATGTTTCCAAGTGTTGCCCATTTTACTCCAAGATTTCTATTTTTATGTTCGACTGTTAGTGTAAATGGCCGGCTAGTTTAGAGTAGATTTGTTTTTAAGGCTTGTTTTAAGGCTCTTTCCTGTGTTATTAATAGCCCCTTTTAGGCTAAACACTATTTGGAGTGCCAACTAAACTAGTGTCAAATATTATTTGAGATCCTTTTATGGGAATGAATATTTCAGAAATGACACCAGTAGAATAATGTTTAAATGAAAATTGTTGCACTCCAACAGGCTAAAGAATTTCTCTATAGTATGTAGCAATCTATGGAGGACTGCCTTTCATCACCACATTGACAATTTAGTTACCTAGCATGGGAGGCAACCATTCATTGTGCTTGAGGCTATTAGTCATTACATAGTCAGCTTCTATAATGTCATCTAGGGTTGGATTTATTTGTGGTTTCTCTTCTCACGTGAAGGTGCTCACTGCAATCCATCTATTGTTGGTATAATCAGGATTAAACTGTTCACAGCAGACCTTTTCTCTGGAAACCCTCTTGCCCTTGCCAGATTTTTAGCTGATTTTTCATAGGCTTTTTTTAGGCTCCTGATTCACGTGCACAGAGGACGGGGTCATAGTCATCAAAATATATCGACAACTTACTGAGCTTGTATACCGGTACCCTAAAAGTTAAATCATGCCATTGTATGGCATGATTTAATCACAAACCCTGATCTGATCTGACGCCCAGTTGGTGAGCTGCCCTGTAGATAAGTGACCAGCAGTCACCCTGGTTGTTGTTATGTTCCCCAGTGAGGCCCTAGATAACAACCAATACCTTGATTGTGGAGGAAACCCTGACGACCAGGAGGGGGAAACAATGGCTGTGTAGGGTAGGGGTGTGTGTGTGTGTGCAGGGCTGGTGGCAGGGGGTGGGGGTGGTGGCAGGGGGGTGGGGGTGGTGGCAGGGGAGTGGGTGGGGACTGAAACAGGGCTGAGCTGCTGGCCTCGTCTCCCAGCGCTCCCTGCCAGCAGGCATTTTGCCCAGTTGATACGGGCCAGGCTATTGTGTGAGCTGGCCGGTCACTTACGGGCACTGGCCAGACAGACACGTGTCACCTTGCTCCCCTGCCCTGCCATCGACAGCTCAGCACGAAGGCTGGGCCAAAACACAGACAGTTCCTTGGTACTAATCACTATAATACTCTTGTAACTTTATGAACCACTATGTACGTGACTTTGGATAAACGCATTTTCTAAATGCTTCCTATAAATGGAAAGAGTCAGACATTGTTCTCACTTCTCTAAACTGGTCAAAATTACAAGTTGAAGTATTTCTACTGTACAACATAATGTTTTTTATCTACTAATGAAAGTTATTAATAAAACTCAAATGACTGACATGAACTCATCTGCAGTCATTCTCCAGCATCAACACAGAGCAGATCTTATCTACTGTATTTCTGTCTGAGTGAATCACCGAGTTAAAGAAATGATGACTGAGGGGTACTGTAGCCTACAATAACAATGGTCGGGAACATCACAATGCTCCTAATTTAAACCTCTCCATACGACCACACTACCACACCCAAGCCGTCCCACCACCATATCCTCACCCCCACCTGCCAATCACAGTCCAACCCAAGGCCACTGAGCAACATCCACATTAACACCGACCAGGGACTCCCTGACTGGTTCCTGTCCCACCCTGGACCTGCTGCCTCCACCCACACCACAACACTGCCCTGGGGGAAGATTCCTCAAGTTCACTGTTTAGACACGTTCCCTCCATCAGCCAGCACACTCATGGAAGCCGCTTTACAGTTCAAGGGAGCAATAAGTCATCTTCTGGGAGGTTGTTATCCTGCCTCCGCCCACTCGACTGCTCTCTGGGCTGTCTGAGTAAGGAGAAGACACCTTCAGCCTGGCCTTTAAAGAAGTTCTTCTCGGCACAAATTGATGATGCGTAACATGGAAAATGATTTGCAAAGTGGCTGATTGGTAAGGTGGGAGCTAATAGAGTTACTGACGCAGGTCACATCTGAGCATGTAACCAAGTCTGAGTGCAAACATTAAAACAAACATTTATTTGTGGATTCTCTGAGCTACTTTAGTCATGTAACAAGGTGCTCCTGGGCAACTGCAGGGGATCGTTCACCTCTGTAACAAAAAAACTGCTAACCCCTTTGATGATGTCTGTCCCCAAACAAACTCAGCCATTTGATCAAATTCTTATTTTTAGACACGTTGATTCTGAGGTAGCTACGTCACAACAGGCACTGTGAACACACAAAGGAGAGGAAATGAGTTTCTACTATGTGTGACTCTTACCATGGCTTTGCAATAAATAGCCTGCTTGACCTTTGGGGAATAGGAAGACTATGATGTGCTTGGTGAGTTTTCATCAAAGGTGTTTTCATGTCTGGGAGATCTCAGTTATTATCACCATCATTATCATTAAGGTTGAGAACATAATTACAGCCAGAGAGCGGAGCAATAGAAAAATGAGAAGGTTCTGGAAAATAATTGGTAGATTTTTCGTTTATGGATGATAAGTCAAAGATGGACACATCACTAGTTAATGCCAGAGACATTAAAGAGGATTATAAAGGTAAATGGGGGGTAGAGCAATGATATAGTAGGAGAGGAGGGAGGGGGAAAGAGCAAGAGATGGAGAGAAGTAAATGTTCCCAAAGAGAAGAGAGGTATCGGCTACCAAATGGCCAAATGCTGAGGAACTCCTCCATGCTTTTGTCTCTTCAAGACTGGATGACTGTAAACACATTTCTCATCAGGATCACTGACTGGAGTCCAAAAACGTTACAGTACATTTAAAAACATGCCACCCGGTTCCTGATGAAGTGCAGAAGTATACCACCACATCGCCCCCATCTACCTTTCCCTCCACTGGCTTCCCATCTCCCAGCGGATTCAATTCAAACCCTTAAGCTAACCTTCAAATGCCTTCATGAAACAGCATCCACCTACCTCGGAGGATGCCTCTCACTCCACAACCCCTCCCGCCTCTTCAAAAAACCTTTTCCTCCTTCACCCCCCAGAACAAACCTGGTTGTGATGGGGGACTGGACCTTCAGCTCTGCACCATCACTGTGGAATTATTTGCCTGAACATCTTTGCCTAAGAGCACTCTAGTCAATAGATGTTTTTGAAGCTAGCATAAAAGAAATTCTCTTTAAGATGGCTTTTCTTCTATACTTCTATTTGTATGCACTTTTAAGTACTGTTCTATGTATTAGTCTGTGTACTGGTTGTTTTCATTTACATTTTTTAAAACCTGTAGATAGCCGTGATAATAAAGAGAGTATTATGAATTAAATGTGTTATTATTAAATGTGATGGAGGAGTACTTACATTAATGTCCAGGCTACAGAGACTGAGGGAATCCACATCTCTCCTCCCCTGTTTCCTCTTCTTCTGAAAACACACACACATCCAAAACAAACACAAACATACAAACACACAAACAAACACACACAAACAGAGAGGGAGACAGAACACAATGGGTGAGTTGGCAAGATAAGGATCAATATGTGAGCAGCATAGTCCTCATTACTGAACGTGCTGTAGCTGAAAGACTGCAGTTAGCCCACCCTGACCCAAACTCTTGTCTTTTTCCAAGAAAGCACTTAACAAGAATACCTGAGGGCTTTCAAAGGTAAAACAAAAATCAAATGGTTTTACTGGAGGCAGGAAGCTTGATAAATATCTGGTTTAAATATACAGAATTCTCTGTTAGGGAGTTTGCTTGGATATTAGTGAAATATGTAAGTGCCAAAGGTTATTTGAAAAAATTACAGTAAGTAAAACACGGCAGCATCTAATGGTTTTGGCTTTTTCCCCATTCTTCTATTTACAGTCGTAGCACAGCAGTTAACCTAAATTGATACCATCCGCTGTTTTTTCCTCTCTCTGTTTTGTATCCAGTGCAAGCCTTGCTGTGTTATTGTTGCCCTGCACAACAGTTTACCTTTCCATGACAACAAGCATTTCCCATCAGTAGGAGTGACCATTGTTCAGGGAACGAGTGGAGCTTGGACAATAGACCACGTGAGAGGCTGACGTCTACTGTACATGAACACTGATATATATCTTTGAGATATCCAGTACCTTAATATACTGTGCATACATCACAGGACTTGGCTTTCGTCTCTGCTACATAGGCAAAAAACTGTGTGGGAGCCTGCGAAGCAATTGCACTAACTAATTGTGACTAACACCGAAACTATATGAATTCGATTTTTGCAATAGCTCTGTTCCAAAGAATTATCAAGGGGACAATAACATGTAGTTGACTCATTATCGAGAATGTCCCCACCTCTTTTTTCCAGGCCTGACAGAATACTCAGTGTCTGACAAATTAGTGGTACATAACAATTAAAAAAAAAAAAAAATCTTAATTGACGGATTCACCCAGGCAGTCTCGTTACAGACAGAACATGTAGCTGAACTGATTTCTATGCCAAACCAATGTGGTGTCAAACATGTTAAAAGCCTGTTAACACCTCAGGACACCCAGAGGGGTGTAATGTAGACGCCTAGTGAACAACCAGCCAGCTCTGGGGAGGGTCCTCTGCAGGTGCAGTTGCCCCAGGAACAAACCCTTCCTCTGAAGAGTGACGAATGAGAGGATGGCCCCTCAGCCCCGCCCCAAAGCACACCAGACCACTCAGGACACTGGGTTCATGAGGACAAACCAGCTGCTCATTTCATCTGGGTTCCTAGAACCCTTAAACATGATAGATGGTTCAGTAAATATATATTCATCACACGTTACAGGAAACAGCACTGTTCATACTGCACTAGCATTCTATAGGGAAGGAAATATATCATATGTACCATATGATAACAAACAAGAAATGACCTCACATCAATTATGCACATACAATCCATTTGAGCTTTCACAAATTAGTAAGCTATTTTGTGTTTTTCTGTTGACCATTTCTGTGCCATTGACTTCTACCAGTTATGTAACCAGTTCAACATTGTCTGACCTGGAGTCTAAAATGAGAGCCAGAAAGCAGGTTCATTTTCTATATTAATAAGAAGCACAACTGTAGAGGAGGATATTATCATATTGCAACACACACAATTAAAAAGTAAAATATGGCATCATAATGATCTCACTCACTCACAGTACTAACTCCCCTTGTCCATCACATGTTCCCTCCCTCACATCATCCCTCACTCCCTCACCCCTTCTCTCAGACCTTCACGCACATCGACCCCTCACACCTTCCCGCCCTCCGCCCTCACATCTTCACTCGTTCTGTCACTCACCCGCTGGTGCACGAACAGGCAGCAGCCCATCATGGAGGACCTGTGTGCTGTGGCTTTCCCCTCCAGTCCAAACTCACGTCCACCCAGACTGTCCCACTGAGGGCCACCGGCAACCCCAACTCCACACCCTTCGACACGCCACTCCTCGTATACCTCCTCTTGTGTGTGAAAGTGCGCTCGTGTGTCAGAGAGAGTGAGTGTGTGCACTTGAGAAAGCCTGTGTCTGTGTGTGATGAGTTCATGTGCAGGAAGAGAGAGAGAGAGCGAGAGAGAATGAGAGAGAGAGAGGCGAGAACCCCATGTGCGACGAGCCCTGCTTCACAACAGGATGTGAGAGAGGGGAAACAAGGCTGCAGCTAAATCTGGGTTCTGAGGCGCCCTGGTTACAAACGCTCGGCTGTTTGGGTCTCTGACACAGCGTCCAAGACAGACAGGCAGGCAGGGTCACCTCGTTACACAGAGAGCAGAGCTCCAACTAGCCCTATGAGGACCTAGGATTAGTCTCTGTGTGGTGACAATGCTGTGTCAATAAAGGGCAGCCAATCTAGGCCTCCAGATCTTTAAAAGCTGTGTTTCCATTAAAGTCCATGTTCTTTGGGCCATCCAACTCTGTCAGTGGAGCTAAAGTGTGTGTATTTACTCTAAGCTTTGAGCTCAATCTGCTGTTTGTAAGTTTAACGGACTCAAGGCAATAATGGAGGACTTTCTGGTGCTGTACCTTCACTTCTCAAACAACTGACTATCTGGCATATGTGACAAAGGGATTGAGCTTTTGCATGCGTCTTGGTGAATGACGTGTGTGATTTTTTTTTTACCAAATAGGGTGTGCTTGCTTGTGCAAACAGGAAGCCAAGACATTGCTTTGACTCAGACTTCCTGGAAGTATAAGAACTTCCTGAAGCATTTCCTGTCTGGGAGGACCAAAAATGTAAACAGAAGTCTTTAAGGAGACATAGCGCTGGGTATGTCTTACATAAAAGTGCTGTTTATCACACACCTCCTTGGGAAATGTATGTGATGTACCCTAGTGGAGAAATGTAGCCCTCGGTCACAGTACTGTACAGTATGTGCTGGTGATTATATAAACTATCCTGAGGCAACTACTGAACAGTGACTTTACTCAATCGATCATGAAACAACCCGCGCTTAATATTAACAGTAAAAATCATGTATAAAACATGAATGCAGTATAATTGTAAGAGGGAACTTCTCTGTATGATCTGTAGATACAAGATAATCTTAGTGCTCCAAAGCTTTGAGGAAACTTTACTCATCATTGAGTAAAGTCAGTCAGTAGGACAGTCAGTATGACTGTAAATAACACTAACACAGCCGGGTGGCTGGTACAAAAACAGTTGCTTGATTTACAGCCATGAGATTAACCTCGGGGGCTAACGAAGACACGTTACTCAAACAGTCAAAACCGAGGTGTCATCCTGCCTCAGATGAGAGAAGATACAGGTGGAGAGAAGGTCAGAAACGTCATCTCCCAGACAGAAAGATGAGTGGCTGTACAAACTGTACTCCCACGGGGAACACTGGAGAACATTCCTGGTAGGATCTCACTCGGGTTCCTATCTTAAGCAATCGAAGGAGAGGAAAATGCTCTGCTTCTAATTAACAAAGTTCGATGGAGTCGACGGAGAGAGGCAGAGGAATGAAGATAGAGACGAAGCTGATGTGAAGCTTGTTCCTGCTCAGTGGACCAGTGGTGAGAATGAAAAGTCAGTGTACGATATCTACACATACAGTATAGCAGGTCATTACTTTTATCATGGTTTCATTTCCCCCTGACAGAAAAACAGCCTGGGTATTTCCTTGAACAACAGGGAGGCCTTTGAAGACGAGCCAGGTAGGGAGGGAGTCCTGGTCAAGTTGTCCTGTGAGAAAGCATTACCACAGCAGGGCCAAAACCAGGGACACTCTGATTCCTCTAGAGCTGTAACTCCCAGAACTCAGAGATAGCAACACTGAGTTCCCTCTGACACCCAGAGACCACAGGAAGGAAACCCAGAGCCTGATTGGTTGAACTTGACACAGTATTTTCTAGGATTCCCCAGGTTATTACATTCTTAGCTTTAGCAAGCAGCCAAATACATGTAACCTAGTTACAGCAATCACAGAAACAGAGATTAGGCAAATCATGGACAGGTTGCAACAACTGTGTCAATATGTCTGGAAATATTTGGACAGCTCTCCAAATTCCTCTTTGCTTTCTAACTAAATTTCTGCAGGCAGGTACTTTGTTTAAGTGCACTGTAAATAAATACAAAGGCACGAAATCACTCCAGCGATTTCAACATATAAAACATATATATATATATTTCATTCTTAAAATATATATGATATACATACAGTACATTGAATGATATATAGTGTATATTAGTAGCTTTCAAAAAGAATCATATGAGAGTAACAGTTAATTCTAACAGAAAAATAGTTGAAAAGCTGTTGTTTTTGGACTATTTTTAGCAAACAATTATAATGCATGAGTCATTATCATGACTATCAGATATGGCATGGCTCTGGTTCTGTCGGTGAAAAGTCCCTTCCGCAAACCCCTTTCGCTGTCAGATCTACTGGCTAGGCAGACAGCAATGATACTGTTTCCCTTCACACTTCGGTACTGGCTCCGATAGCATCAACCCCCCACAGCCAATGTCAACCAGGGCCAGGCTACACTAAGTAACTGCAATGGGTTTAATCATGGAAAACCAAACAGAGAAGAAAAATATGATCAAACAATGAAAACGTGCATATGTGTGTGTGCGTGTGTGTGCGTGTTGCAACATTGTTTAAAGGGGTGATTGACTGTTTTTTGGGGGGTATTTCACACCGTTCCTTTAGGTCTCCGAATAGGGTATGTAACATTGGTTGGCCTGAAAATGGCCTGGGTGCTGTTCTATGCTCGCTGATGCTTCCTGTGAATTTGTTCCGGGAAAAACGCTAGGTTTTTCCTTTTAGGGTCTGCTCATGAATACATAGATCAGCTGCGCGCTGATTGGTTGGTTTGCAACGAGTGAAGCTGCGGAGCAAAGACGCAACACGGCCAACAGCACTCACTGAAACTAGAAGGTGGAGACTTGAAATAAAAACGTACAAATAAATCTATTGTGTCTACACAACACTGTTTTCAACAGATTGACTAGATAACATTTGAAATTATTACAGTAGTTGTTTACACTTCTGTAAAGTACGACAGCTTAGCAAACAAACTATCGTGATTTAACTTAGCTTCAGTTAGCTCTAGCTATCTTGCTGAAAAATATATCTGGACAAACATGCATCTTGAATTGTAGATTTACATGACAACACAGGTTATTTACTTGAATGAATTTACTCCACCCACCCCACCCGGGACGCAATCCGGTCGCATGATGTACTCCCTCAACCAGCACATACACCCCCCCCACACCCCAAGGACGCAATCAGGACACGCAATATGCACCTGACTCTATCCGAAATGGCCATTGGACTTCTCGCTTGCTCTAAATACAAAATCCCTGATTTCCGGGAGATTGTATAGCATTTGCGGGCGTCAGGGAGCCGCTATTGAAATGAAGGAGACTCCCGGAACTTCCGGGAGTCTTGGGAGGATTGCAAAAATCACAGCCCGTCGAGTGTTTGGTTCCTTGGGAAGACTCTGAAAAGTGTCAGCATTCCCTGTACAGCCTGGAACACCGCATTTACCACTGTAGTCCATTTTCAATATGCTTGAAAAAGATTGAAAAATCTTTTTTGTAATTCTGTGGAAATACACTGAGCAGCACGCAGCAAATTTGGGGGCGTGACCAAGGTACAGACCAGAACCAAAAAAGATGGAGCCACCGAATTGACGTCAGTTCGGTAGCTTTTTCAAAACCTACCGTTGTACAGCTACATTTTTTTCAGGGTTCTCAAGCCTCACGCATTGATCGTGAGACAAGCATTTCATCCCCTTCACACGCAACACCTAGCATTTCTCATGCGGAGATGGCAACGACAGCCAAGATGTCCTGCTAACATTGTTTATTAATGGTCGCACAGCGAAGTTTTTCGGCGACCTTACGTTCGTTACTAGGTAAGCAACATGACGCGAACACACATGAAAGGTCGTCTTGGGGGGGGGGGGGATCTCCGGGAATCTCACTCCAAGCTTTTGATAAAACTTGACGACCCACATTTTTTTATTGTGAGATTTGCATAGGAAAGAGGTATCAATGGACTTCGAGGTTCACTGTCCATTTTACCCACTGAGCTGTCGTTATTCAACTGTGACAAAGTTAATTTGGTTCTGCAATCAATAACCCCTTTAAAACACTGTCAGTTACTATCAATGCTTCCACTTTGTTCTACAGGAGTGCAATTTGGATGTTTGGAAACAACCAATTTGTTTTCATTTATCCAGAAAAGTCTTACAAATACTTTATCATAAGGGTGTGTATGTGGGTGTGTGTGCGTCCGGTTTGCCTGTGTGTCTTTTGAGCTAGGCCAGGTCCTAGGAGGGCAGTAGATAAATGCTGTGCAGTGGACCAGCGGGAGGTGATGGGTAGATAACCCTGACTGTCACCCTGAACGGCCCCATTGTCCTCAAACACACACGCAAGCACCCGCGCTCTCACACACACACACACACACACACACACACACACACACACACACACACACACTGCTGCTGCCAGGCAGACTGCTGCCTATCCGCAGTATTTACAGAATCTATGCAATGCTAAGTGCCAATGTTATTGGCCACTTCACTGTGTGCACAGAAGGGAAATTTCAATGTGGGCTTGCAATGTACATTACACTGTACACTAAGACGTACATTTACATTCCCATACTGAGCACACACTGAAGTGGACGATAATATTGACACTTGGGCTTGTGGACCTTCCAGAATGTTGACTGTAGTTTCATGCAGATGCTGTTACGGCCATTTGGGACGTATTCAGCACCATCCTAAGCATCGTGCAGAGACAAGACTTTAATTTAGACAAGGCCTTCTTCAGGTGATTTACATGTATTGATCTTCACTGCTGGGCCTTCCATAGTGAGAGGCTCCAGAGGAAGTCTGCCTGGCAGCACACAGGGTTGTGTGTGTCCTGGGTTAGGGTTACACACAGGGTTGTGTGTGTCCTGGGTTAGGGTTACACACAGGGTTGTGTGTGTCCTGGGTTAGGGTTACACACAGGGTTGTGTGTGTCCTGGGTTAGGGTTACACACAGGGTTGTGTGTGTCCTGGGTTAGGGTTACACACAGGGTTGTGTGTGTCCTGGGTTAGGGTTACACACAGGGTTGTGTGTGTCCTGGGTTAGGGTTACACACAGGGTTGTGTGTGTCCTGGGTTAGGGTTACACACAGGGTTCGGTCTGAGCTCATCCCTGCCTGGGAGATGCCAGGCTGCCATCGTGCCAGTGTGTGCGTGTGAGTGTGCGTGTGTGTGTGTGGGGGGGGGCATGTTTTTGTTGGCTGATCCAGCACCAGACTGTATGTCTACTGGGCCAGTATGAGCCATGACTCCAGGCTTCATAGAGTGAGCAAGGGAAGAATGGAGAGAGGGTTGGAGAGAGGGGTGGACGAAGTGATCTGCAAACTAAAATGCAGACTAAACCTCTGAAGGGTAAGGTTCAGATTCTGAAGTAAAATTACATTAATTTCAAACAACACAAATACATGCAAAATGAAAGCATGACCATCAAAAACTGTCAAGGCAAAAGGGAACATTTTCAGATAGAATCAGAATCAGATAGAAAAGACGGAGAGCTGGTTGGTGGCAGAATTACCCATGATGCTTTGAGGGAGACAAGGCAGTTAAATTCAGACCCGACCAGAAAGACCCCACTCAGACCAACTCATCCCCTCCTACTGTAGATGTTGAAGCTAGGTATGAAGTCAAACCAAATACTCTGAAGTACAAAAAATCCTTGTTTGGGCAAAACGGATCATTGGTTTTAAAGAACACTGAATCCAAGAACTAACAGTAAAACACAGACACTTCCACCTTCCATCCTGCCTCTGACACCCGCTGTGAGAAACAGCCGAGTTCCAGTCTAATAACACACTCTATTTAGCATCCCACTCCACAATGTTCCCTCTGGGCCTATTCCTGGATGAAAATGACATAATGTCCTCCAAATGTGATTTGAACATGGCCATTTAAGTGTTATTTTCTTTTCTTAGTGGAAACCAGAGATGAGGATCATCAGCGTTGTTACGTAAGAAACACAGAGGACTGAGGCAGAATGCAAGCACACACGTTCCTGGGGACAACACACACACTCACACAAACACATGCATGTACACGTGATGACATGCAGACAGCCGGTGGTAAGGAATATCACACTAAACATGTTTGGTAAGCTGACTGGTTTGAGCTTTTTGGCACTCACCCCTCGAAACATCCAGCTCTCAGGGGAGGGCAGGAAAGAGAAAGAGCTTCTCTTCTGGACCGTCGGCCTGCAGGGAGGAGAGGAAACTTGTTAAACCCTCCAGTCTAAACAAAGAAGTGCTCCTACAATGACATTGTTCTGTCAAGTCCCTCCAGGAGGACAGAAGGATGACATCACTTCCTGACTGAGACAGGGATGGACCTCTTACTGCCTCAGATACTTGAATTTCAGGATGTGGTGTACAACCCCCCCCCCCCAATCCTCCCACCTCCCCAACATAACCACTAAGGGCTTGTGGAACCGCACCTGCTACTAATGGAGTCAGTGAAACAGCAGCTGTCTGATGCAGCGAAGTTATCTACAGGGTGACTACTTTTCAGATCAAGTACCACATAGGATCAAAAAGAACAATCAAAGTGTGACCTACAAGTCGTGATCTCAAAGAAACAACAGAAAACGGACCAATCCAAAGCAGCCCTCTGTACTCTAGTGTGACAGGGAGAATGTGTTTATTTCATTTGGTTTCGTCATTTTTGTTGCAAACACAAGGTCTTCAGCACAGCTAATTCTATCAATTAGGTATACTAATATCTGAAACTGGCTTATAGGCCAAAGCACAGTTGCATATAAACCACATGTGTACAATACTTTACATCATTTAACGGGGCTTGTCTTTGAGGTGATTTTGATGCTTGCCATCTGGCCACTAGATTTTCAGCTACTTGCCCAAACTCTGGAACTACTGTCCCACATCATCATAGACACACACCCACACACAGGTTCATACTTTCCCTGTTAGGACCGACGATTAACAGCCATTCAAAATCGTGCTATCCCTAACCCCTAACCTTGACCCTTAATGTAATTATAACAATAACTCTGGCACTAACCCTAAACTCCCAGAAAATATACCTGTGTGTACAGGCCTCTTCGACACCATCTGAGAGTTTTCTCCTGTGCAGGACATGCCATAAGTCAGGAGAGGTGTCGTATCTTGCCAGAGAAGGCAAATATCGTCATTTTTCTGCAAAAGAACTGCTAAAGTTTGAAGCTGGTTTAGTTGGCATACCAAGTCAACCTTTATTTTGTTGTTACTTGTTAATAGTGTAACTGTTATTTATTGGTAAATTACTGTAGTTGTGTGTTAGGTGACTTAGGTTTACTTGTTATATATTTAAGTAGGCTACTTTAAAACTTTAATATATTGTTACATTTAAATAATTTTCCATTAAAAAAAACCTCCAAGAGCCTTTCTTTGATTACTTTTATTTAAAAAAAATCGGTTTAGGAATCTGAATCATTTTAAACGTACTGGTTCGGCATCGGAATCGTATAAATCGAAACGGTACCCAACCCTAGTAATAAAAGAGAGAGAGAGAGAGAGAGAGAGAGAGAGAGAGAGAGAGAGAGAGAGAGAGAGAGAGAGAGAGAGAGAGAGAGAGAGAGAGAGAGAGAGAGAGAGAGAGAGAGAGAGAGAGAGACTGACTTCTTTCATGTTTATGACTGTAACGAAGCCTCTCTCCTTCAAAATGCAATATTTCAATAGAAATGAAGTCGTAGTACACCTAGTTTTGTATGTTCTGTTTCCTTCCACATTATATCTGTACACTCTTTGTTCTACACACTCTACACTCTTTTGTCCTGCGGCAAGGTCTATGGGACTGGCAAACATGGACCAAACAATGTGGAGGATTTGGAAAACAGGTCTGTGCATCACAGGGACATGGCTGGTCTTCAGAAACATCCAACCCAATTCAAACATTGAGCCTTACATCTCTCCTTCTCTCGACACCTGCCCTGGTCAACTGGTCGAGGACACTCTGACACCAGTAAAGGGTTCAAAGCATCTAAAGATGTCTGCATGAGAGAAAAGAGGAGGATTTTCTGTTATTCCTCATTGTGTGCATGTCAAGTATGTTTGGTAACTATAGTAACATTCTGCAGTTTGTCCAGACCATGGAGTTTTACAAGCTGTTCTGAGTGCAGAAGGTGTTTCTCTACTTCACTGGCTGTAGCCTTGACATGGAAAAGGTTCTCCAGTACTATGTTCATGAGGGCTCCCTGCAGATTGTCCCCTGGCACATAACCAAGTTCCTCAACCCCTCCACTGGATGGAAGCCCGAAGAGCTTGAAGGGGACATTCCTATCAATGGACAAATAAGTGTTATGAACGAGTACAGAAACATGTACAGCTCTCAGTTCATGCTCCTGGCTGATGTGGACCAGCTCTCAGTACATGCTCCTGGCTGATGTGGACCAGCTCTCAGTAGGTGCTCCTGGCTGATGTGGACCAGCTCTCAGTAGGTGCTCCTGGCTGATGTGGACCAGCTCTCAGTACATGCTCCTGGCTGATGTGGACCAGCTCTCAGTAGGTGCTCCTGGCTGATGTGGACCAGCTCTCAGTAGGTGCTCCTGGCTGATGTGGACCAGCTCTCAGTAGGTGCTCCTGGCTGATGTGGACCAGCTCTCAGTAGGTGCTCCTGTCTGATGTGGACCAGCTCTCAGTAGGTGCTCCTGGCTGATGTGGACCAGCTCTCAGTCCCATACCAGCATTTGTCACTGCAGCAGCTCGTGAGTCACCTGCAGGAGCAGCATCCAGGGGCCTCTGTGTTCCAGGTAGAGGCCGAGGTATTATTTGAGCCACCAGTTTTGAAACACGATAAGGGGCCTTTCAGTGGACAGTGGAATGACCTCCTGGAACATGTCTACAGAGAACCTGTCCAGGACAGCAGTTTCAGGAGCCACAAGATGGTGGTCAATCCCAGACCTGTGCTCCAGGTGGCCATGTTTGAAGTTCTACAGAAATACGGTGAGACTGTCAAGGTTTCAGGCAGAAGTATATAAGATCTTTCAGGTCAAAGAAGCTCAAAATGAGGGACTGACCAATAATCAGTTGATACTTGACCAAAAACTTTGGGATTTGGGGGATTATATTGTGCCAACTGTTAAGAAGGTCTTAAAGAACATAGGGAAACAAGGTTAATTACTACAGTAGTTTGATAATGATGTGTGGGTTTAGTTCATTGTGGGTGAGTTACTGTGGATGACCCGTGCGTGAATCCTGAACAAAAAAATGTGTATATGGTTAGAGTTTTTAAAGTCAACTGTAAAGCTTTGCTTATCATTCACTCTGAGAATATTATTTTAAATATAGTTAAGTAAGTAATAAGTTTGAATTGTATAGTTGGTATTTATTTAAGCTACTGCACATGCATGTCTTATTTCAAACTCCAAATTTGTAACATTAAATAAATAAGAAACACTTGGGGCAGATTACGAAAATGACCCTCGCCACACCTCCACCCCCGGCCTTTCAGTGGAGGCTGCATCTCAATAGTTGCATGAAACGACCTTATCAAACTACCTGATCAGGCCAGGTACCAAACCTGACACTAAACCTTTCCAACTGAGCATGTGCACTCTCGTGCTTTGCTGAGGGATGTCAGGATGTCCACAACACTCACAATACACAACACATGACTATTACACAAAATCTTTCTGCCAAAGAAAACCTATATCCAGGTCAATTTAATGTGTTGACTTCCTTAAATGGGGTTACATCATTGGGTCCAATAATTGACATTGACATAATCCCCCATGTTCATGTGAACTTCCCTCATCTCCTAGCTTCATACTATTACCTGCGGCTAATGGGCCAGGTGATTAGAGTCAACTGATGTCAAAGTGGACCCCTGGCATGGTGACTCTTCAAAGCCTTGTAAAAAATGAGGATTCCACCAATGCACTTAAACCCACGGTGAGTCACAGACCATTTAGGCAGACAGGATGACAGAGACTTCAAATGGCTGGTTTGGGGGGCTCACAGTAGAGTGAAATCAGCTAGGGAGGGGGAGGGAGGGAGATGAGTGTGTCAGAGCGTGCTCAACCCACGTAGCAGTCACAGTTGCTCATGATAGAAAACAACTGAGTTAACCATTAAACCAGCTGAGCTTTCTGGAGAGGCCCACCCCATCCTCTAGGCCAGAATCCTATGGTCTTGAGCCTTTCATGGCTTAGTCTGGCAGGCTCTAGTGGAGACCATTTGAGAACCTGTTGAACAGCCAGATGCCTTGGCTCCTGTGGGGGACAGCGATTGGTCTATGTGTTCAGGATAGGACTTTGCTAAACAAGGACGCAGAGCAAAGAATGTCCCGTGTCTGAAACGACCCAGTATCCTCGGCATTCCAACATTCCAGAGATCCTCTCACCAGGCTGCTCCTGATACCAAGCAGGCAGATGCTCCAGCACGTCTGTGTGGATGTATGTGTGTCTTGTCTTCTGAGATTGACCTCCTTACTGCTGGAAACATCCTCCGCAGAATGAAGGTGCAAACACACACACGTGCAAACACAGCACTGCACACACAGCACGGCACAAGGGATACACCACTTAGTGTTTGGCATTAGAGCTTACTTTTATCTTCAGCAAGAGGTAAAAGTGTATCTTATTTGTCTGTTTCCTTCTTGTGTTTGATCCCGTTGAGCCTCTCCACAGGAGGATTAGAGCCCTGGCATTCTTCAGATGGTTTGTGTTGGGTAGCTGATGGACTCCTCCCTCCCTTCCCTATCCTGCTGCCTCTCAGCACTGGTGGCCTCATTGCACAATCTTTAGCCAGCACACACACAAACACACACCCACACTATATACTATATATAATACATGTAGATACACACACATGTAGTATCCTGTACACTTACATTCGCACTCTCACTCATGTTTTTGTTTATGTGTGTGTGTGTGTGTTTGTGTGTGATGTAATATGTGTGTTCGTCTTGACCCTTGCCTTATCATGCTCAGGGTCTTTCCCACAGCCCCAGGGGTCAGTGCCTGGTAGTGGCCAGAGATAAGGTCAAGCTGGGCAAAGACGCTGTGGTGCACATATTGATAACTCGCATCCTCTCAGATAACCAGCCTGGAAATGGACCCTCAACCCACACCTCTCCGACATCCTCAAATCCCTTCCAGCGACCCCATGCTGAGCAACGGCTGTCTAAAAATACAGAGTCCGAGATTTCATCTCCGTGCTGTGTGCCTTGACACCATAGCGACTGACCGCCAAGGCCTGTGTTGGTCGGTGGTTGCTGTGGAAACAGACATGACTGGCTGATCAAGAGAGCCCATCATCTGATGGCCCGGTCCTACAGCACACAATGATGCTGAATAAAGCATGGTTTTAGGTTTATCTCAGAGAAAAAATCATGGCTATTTTAAGAGTTCAAATAAATGTGAAGGTACTTGATTCATGTAGGCTGGAGGATGTAATATGAGCCGTCATTATTGCAGTAAAAAAAAAAAACTGATGGACAGGGTCCCCAAAGACCCCAGCAGGAAATGACCATATAAGGATTCAGATTTAATGACTTTAATCAACAGGGCTACTATGTGAGTCATCATCGGGAAAGCTCTGCTTTTATGACCACTTTCACGGTCTCTCGCTCTTTATCTCTCTCGCTCCACGTCTCCCCATGTTTCTCTATTTATACCGGCTAATCTACCAGCTGACTAAATGATACATAATAATTTTACTACTTCAATACTTCAAGAAATTAAGATGAATCAAGTCATGATCAACAAAACACCACCCAGCACTTGCCATAGGAGGTTTTTGGAGAGTCGGGTTCCAGTAGACAAAAGAATGCTACAATAGCAGCTTGCAGTCTGTCTAAACTCTTCCTGACAATGAACTCTAGCCCCACCCAGTGGCCAAAAGCTGTAAGTATACTTTGAGCGTGGCCCATGTGTTCATGGGAGAAGGGATTGGTGTGTATCTATCTATGTATAATTATAAGATTAAAGCACTCCTCTGCTGATTGCTAGTCTCGGCCCCCCAGGTCTATAAATAGCAAACACCATCACATGAAATGGCAGCTTGACAGCACTCAGTCTTGGCATGAATGTTGGTTTTCATTTGAACCATGCTGCAAATTAACTACGGTAAACGTCCATTATGTAGACCAAGACAATATTCCACCAAAGATATGCTTTTAACCAAAGCAATCAAAGAGAGCTATATTTTCTCTATTTTATTTTTGTAACCGTGTGAGCGAAGAGAAAAACACATTTTGTCAAGGTAGATAATTGGAGAAGAGAAAGAGAGACAGACAATTCACTCTACCTGCAACAGGAAAACCAGCCCCCCTTCCCCCTCCCCACACACACACTCCTGACACACATACACACACACACACACCTCCCCTCTACTAACACACACGCATACACACACCTCCCCTCTACTAACACACACACATACACACACCTCCCCTCTACTAACACACACACACACACACACCTCCCCTCTACTAACACACACACACACCCCTCCCCTCTACTAACACACACACCCACCCCCCTCCCCTCTACTGACATACCCCCCCATCTGCCCCTCCTATCCGTACAGCTGCATCCTCTCTGATGGCTGACCTCATCCCCTTGCCAGGCCGTTACCACGGTAACTCACCTATCCAGGTACAACTATACAGTACCTCTCCATGTCTCACCACACCCTCAGTCACCATCCAAAACGTTACACACTCATGGCTAACATTCAACTGAAACATAGTTATTAGTATTGTACTAAAACATATTAAACATCGATGGTATATACAGCATACAGCAGCAGATAACAGCTCAGTGGAATCAAAGAACAGACAGGAGCACTCTACTGTATATATCACTGGAACAGCGAAGGGATTATGAGGAGAGAAACATGAAGAAAGAAAACAAACCTCTTTTTGTCTTCCTCTGGAGACTGTCACAGAGCCAGACCAGGGAAGTAGGATTGGTATCTGTCTCCCTCTACTGTGCCCCGTGTTTGGCTGTGTACGTACGTGTGCACGCACACACACACACACAGAGACAAAGGTGAAAGAGTTCTGTTTGCTCTCATGCACCTGAACTGTGTATTATGTGGAGCTGCCCTCCCCTCCCAGCATCAGTCGGCGCATCCCAGCTCCCGGTCAGATCCTCGGTTCTCATGTTCCTGTCTTAGAACGTCTCTCTTCACACCGCAGAGGATGACATGAGTAGCTGGGGGGGGGGGGGGGGGGGGGGGGGGGGGGGGGGGGGGTGGTGTTCTCCTTTGGGGATATCCAGTATCAGAGACTGGACTGGGGGTGGGGTGGACAGGTCAAACAGTCATATTTATTTCATGGATCCAGGATCAATGTATCGTCTGCTCTCCACTACAAACCATCCGCCCCAGCCCTAACCCAAACAGCTCTAACCCCAGGCCCAGCCCTAACCCAAACAGCTCTAACCCCAGGCCCAGCCCTAACCCAAACAGCTCTAACCCCAGGCCCAGCCCTAACCCAAACAGCTCTAACCCCAGGCCCAGCCCTAACCCAAACAGCTCTAACCCCAGGCCCAGCCCTAACCCAAACAGCTCTAACCCCAGGCCCAGCCCTAACCCAAACAGCTCTAACCCCAGGCCCAGCCCTAACCCAAACAGCTCTAACCCCAGGCCCAGCCCTAACCCAAACAGCTCTAACCCCAGGCCCAGCCCTAACCCAAACAGCTCTAACCCCAGGCCCAGCCCTAACCCAAACAGCTCTAACCCCAGGCCCAGCCCTAACCCAAACAGCTCTAACCCCAGGCCCAGCCCTAACCCAAACAGCTCTAACCCCAGGCCCAGCCCTAACCCAAACAGCTCTAACCCCAGGCCCAGCCCTAACCCAAACAGCTCTAACCCCAGGCCCAGCCCTAACCCAAACAGCTCTAACCCCAGGCCCAGCCCTAACCCAAACAGCTCTAACCCCAGGCCCAGCCCTAACCCAAACAGCTCTAACCCCAGGCCCAGCCCTAACCCAAACAGCTCTAACCCCAGGCCCAGCCCTAACCCAAACAGCTCTAACCCCAGGCCCAGCCCTAACCCAAACAGCTCTAACCCCAGGCCCAGCCCTAACCCAAACAGCTCTAACCCCAGGCCCAGCCCTAACCCAAACAGCTCTAACCCCAGGCCCAGCCCTAACCCAAACAGCTCTAACCCCAGGCCCAGCCCTAACCCAAACAGCTCTAACCCCAGGCCCAGCCCTAACCCAAACAGCTCTAACCCCAGGCCCAGCCCTAACCCAAACAGCTCTAACCCCAGGCCCAGCCCTAACCCAAACAGCTCTAACCCCAGGCCCAGCCCTAACCCAAACAGCTCTAACCCCAGGCCCAGCCCTAACCCAAACAGCTCTAACCCCAGGCCCAGCCCTAACCCAAACAGCTCTAACCCCAGGCCCAGCCCTAACCCAAACAGCTCTAACCCCAGGCCCAGCCCTAACCCAAACAGCTCTAACCCCAGGCCCAGCCCTAACCCAAACAGCTCTAACCCCAGGCCCAGCCCTAACCCAAACAGCTCTAACCCCAGGCCCAGCCCTAACCCAAACAGCTCTAACCCCAGGCCCAGCCCTAACCCAAACAGCTCTAACCCCAGGCCCAGCCCTAACCCAAACAGCTCTAACCCCAGGCCCAGCCCTAACCCAAACAGCTCTAACCCCAGGCCCAGCCCTAACCCAAACAGCTCTAACCCCAGGCCCAGCCCTAACCCAAACAGCTCTAACCCCAGGCCCAGCCCTAACCCAAACAGCTCTAACCCCAGGCCCAGCCCTAACCCAAACAGCTCTAACCCCAGGCCCAGCCCTAACCCAAACAGCTCTAACCCCAGGCCCAGCCCTAACCCAAACAGCTCTAACCCCAGGCCCAGCCCTAACCCAAACAGCTCTAACCCCAGGCCCAGCCCTAACCCAAACAGCTCTAACCCCAGGCCCAGCCCTAACCCAAACAGCTCTAACCCCAGGCCCAGCCCTAACCCAAACAGCTCTAACCCCAGGCCCAGCCCTAACCCAAACAGCTCTAACCCCAGGCCCAGCCCTAACCCAAACAGCTCTAACCCCAGGCCCAGCCCTAACCCAAACAGCTCTAACCCCAGGCCCAGCCCTAACCCAAACAGCTCTAACCCCAGGCCCAGCCCTAACCCAAACAGCTCTAACCCCAGGCCCAGCCCTAACCCAAACAGCTCTAACCCCAGGCCCAGCCCTAACCCAAACAGCTCTAACCCCAGGCCCAGCCCTAACAGCTTTAGCCAATCCCAAGGCCCAGCCCCAGGCCAATAGTTTACATGCTGGACAGAGAATGGCAGAAGTGCTATGAATGTTGTTTTTCAAGACGTGCTGAATTATTGAAAGGTTGTTTGTGACTTCAATGTTTTGCGTGTGTGTGTGCGGGTGTGTGTGTGTGTGTGTGTGTGTGTTAGTGTGTGTGTGGGGGTGTGTGTGTGCAGTATATCATGTGTATGCTCATGTCTGCATGTTTGCATGTCTTTCAGTGTGCTCTTTGTGTTTAAGGGATTAAAGGGAGTGGTCTCACAACACAACACAACATGAGAGCCATCTGGGTGTTCAATTCCCACACGAGAACATGATGTAGAGAGCGCCTGTGTGTTTAGTGCGAGTTTTAGACCCATAAGACTATGTGTATGTGTGTCTAATGGTGTGTGTGTGTTTGTGTGTGTGTGAGTAATGAGTAATGAGTCTGTTAGCCTCCCAGCCCAGGGATCTCTGCCCTTAGCTCTGCTCTAACTCTTTCCAACAACACACATCTTCCGTTTCCCCACAGAGGGAAACAGCATGACTTCCATGTAACTACTGCCACAGAGTACCACACACACACACACACACACACACTGCCGTTTGAACCCATTAACACCCATGTATTCTTCAGTTCTCCATCAGTTCTCACTGATGTGACATACATGGCTGGACGGCTGATGTAGACTCAACAAAGCCCTTGAGTTAGCCCATCCAGCTGGGTTAGAGCAGAGATCCCCCCTGGGGAGGGGAAAAGGCTGGTCCATCTTTACAACAGAACCCATGAGTCACTGTCTGGAGAAAGAGCTCACAGTAGAGATGGTGTCTCTAACACGGCTACTGCTCTGAAGTGACTGTGGCCTCAAACCCAAACTTTTGTATGTACTCTGCAAGCTATAAGTAGACTACACTTTAATCAGTAAAATGCACCTCAGGCCTAAGTTATCTTGAGTGTGCCAGACTTATCAGACGCTGATAACAGTCCAGGTGAGGTCACCTCATAAATTCTTGAACAAATATTTACATCATTTGACTCCCTAAATGTTACTTACTAAAATTAGATCCGTCTGGGTTCGAGATGTGGGGGGACAATGTTGTGTGTAGATGGCAACTGCATAGATACATAAACAAATTCACACACACATGCACGCACGCACACACACACACACACACACACTTGCATACAATGCTGGTGAGCTATACCAGTAAAACATTTCTTATCTCTCATTGTGATAAGAATTCTCATCTCCACTCCTCCACCTGCCTTCTGCGGGTCAAGGAACCCTTTCTCATGTATATTTACCCCTCGTGTCAACCTGCTGTTAGCGCTGGGCTGACCAGGGCTTCCCATCGTCCCTCCCAGGCAGTGAGGTCGATACCCCTGCCCACCTCCCTCACCTCCCTCCCAGCCCTGCCAATCACCAACCACCCCGCTCCTACCCTCCTTCACCTCCCTCCCAGCCCTGCCAATCACCAACCACCCTGCTCCTACCCTTCCTCACCTACCACCCAGCCCTGCCAATCACCAACCACCCCGCTCCTACCCTCCCTCACCTACCACCCAGCCCTGCCAATCACCAACCACCCCGCTCCTACCCTCCCTCACCTACCACCCAGCCCTGCCAATCACCAACCACCCCGCTCCTACCCTCCCTCACCTCCCAACCAGCCCTGCCAATCACCAACCACCCCGCTCCTACCCTCCCTCCTCTCTCCCAGGCTATAACTGGTAAACAGGAGGAAAACTGATGTTCCAATGCTGAGGAGTTGCCAGTGGCTTGTTCGGTGGTGGTAGCGGTGGGAGGGGGTGAGGTTTTAACTAAGAGTGCTGATATAATCTGTTCTGCAGTTCTCTCTCTCTCTCTCTCTCTCTCTCTCTCTCTCTATCTCTATCTCTCTCTCCCCTCTCTCTCTCTCTATCTCTCTCTCTCTCTATCTCTCTCTATCATGTTGAGATTCAGGGAGGATAAAGCCCGTCCTGCCTCCGAGCCTGGGGGGCAGAGCCAAGCGTTATCCTCCCATTATGTTTGCTTATCTGCTTGGCCAGAGCCTGTCGCTCACTGTCGAGAAGTCATGGATGAAGACTGGGATCAGTGTGAATGAGCACCAGGCCTTCCTTCAGCCAGATCCGTTCAAACAGAAACCCTGTGTTTAGGCAGAAGGCTCCTCTGGCTGGAGGCCAGAAGAGCACTGTAGGGGCTGAATCCTCTCCATGTTGCCGTGGCGATGCACGGCTCGAACCAAGGGCAGACACATCTGGGTGCAACATGGCCACTGTACTTGCGCTGGGGCAGGGACAGACACATGTAGACCCCGCCCTCCTACTTTCATCTGGCAGGAAGAGTCTGACCAGACCAGACCTGACCACAGTGCTCATCACCAGAGACACCACATACTTCTCCAGATACTTTCCTATGGGAACCAGCACAGCTATCTTCCTCAGTCACTCCCCACACAAACAGACAGTCACAGAGTATGTAGTGTGAACCTTGTGCTAGGTTCAAGATTAAACTATTGTCGTGCAATCCAATTGTGTTTTAATATTAATTTAAGTTAAAAAGAAAATGCTCTTTTTCTGTACAGCCTGGGTCATAGCGTTCGTCTACAGTACAATGGACTTTTAGTTTCTGTGGAAGAAAATAAAAGGGACATTTTACTCTCACTTCACTTTAAAGCTGTACAGTAAAAAAAATACCCCAGGCTTTCTGGTTGACTTACTTTCGATTCAGCCAACATTTTGTAACTTTCAATAGGGAATAAACATTTCAGTGTATGGCTGAAGAGAATGTCCCATGAATGAAAAGCCAAAATACGAATAAGGAACAACTAAAGAGATAAGGAGTTTCCCACAACACTCAGCAGGTGGCCACTCAGTTCCAGGAGGGCAGGCACCCTGCACAGGTTCACCCTCCACCAAGGAGGGCTCCCTACTTATCTCTGAGTCACAGCACTCTGATAAGCACCCCACAATCTCCCCTGCCTGCCATTACCTCACAGAGAGAGAAAACAGTTGAATTACCGAGGGAGAGAGAGAGAGAGGGGGGGGGGGGGGGGGGGGAGCAACTCCACCCGAGTCTGCCCCCCCCCCCCCCCCCCCCCCCCCCCCCCCCCCCCCCAAACCTGACCTGCAGGCTCTGGAATACCAGACTAATCCTGGTATGCAGCACCAAGGCTGAGACTTTGTGTAGACACACAGACAGACACACAGACACACAGACAGATAGACACACAGACAGACAGACACAGACGACCCTGGGGCCTTCCAGGTACAGCACCTGCTGATTAGACAAGACATGTCTTCTTAAGATCAAGTCCCAACCAATGCTGACGTTAAAATACTTATTCAATTGCAGTAGAAATCTTTTGAAAAGATAAACGACTCGTATAACGACATGAACATGTACACTGAACACGACTTATGAATGCAGAGTGGACTCAAATACATGTACCAGCGGAATCTCGCATCCAGTAATTCCCCGATCAACAGAAGTGCACGAGTGGGGTTATTCACTTCCTTTCTTCTTCAGGTCTGTCACATGGCCCCGTCATCCACAGATTGGGAAGAGAGAGAATGGAACAGAAACTCTCCCCCCATCCCCGTATTCCCCTCGTGTCAACAAGGCACAAAGAAGAACAATTCCACACCTTGATGTAGTGTTTGTTCTGTCAGAGGGATGTAAGCAAGGCACAAAGACCTGACGAACGACTGGCAGACGGCCAGCATCTGAGGTCAACTAACAAGTCAGGCCATGCTAGAAGATACATCATATGATTCAAAGTTGACTTGGGAAACTTGAGTCATGGAGGACAGAGAGGATCCTAAAGTTTGTCGTTTTAACCATTAAGACTATATATATTATAGAGAGAGAGATATATAGGTGATATCGTTCATAAGTAAAATCATTCTCTGCATGATGTTTTGTCACGCTTTGGCGTGATACCGGGTTGCACAGATTCAGTGAATGTCAGATGATCAGAAAAAACACTGGTTTGATAACTTATAAACAAATGCAGCATTGTGGTCACTAATGCGCAGTTCGAGTTCTACAATTCTACAATTCAATAGAATATGTTACAAGCGAGTTAGTGACATGTATATGGATTTATATGACACAATGGAGTTATAGAAAGGTTACAGAGAGCAAATTGTATTAGCCTACCTTACCCTGAAACTTTATTGGTTCCATCACCTGTTTGCATGTGATTAGATCTTCAAATACACTGTAGTCCGAAAAAGAAAAAACGACTGATAGAAAGAGAAACAAAGGGAAGCTTGTCGACACAAACTTTTGCTTAAACTCCGATCAGTGAATAGTTTATTACTTTGTCAATATACGAAGTCGATGTTTACATCTATTCAGAGTCGACCTTGAAGTTGAGCTGTCGCTGCTGAGCCATGAGCTTGTTATCTTTCTGCCTGATGTTGTTTCATGCATTGACGCTTCAACGCACAGAGACTATAGACTCCTGTGGGTTGCATCGGCGAAGTCCCGCCCATCAAGTGTATGACTGAGGTTTTTACAATGAGATAATGTAAATGGACATTACTCAGCTAGATTCAGAGGAAGCTTAAACAACGGCGATGTCTACTTTCTACAGCTTAGTTTTCAAACCAAAAAATCTCAAAGAAAATGATAAATGCACTGATTACCCAATTGCAAATATAACTTCATTTATATAGAAAATAACAGTAATGAAATATACTAGGACAAATACTTCAATTCAATAATGTTTTGGGAAGAAATGTAGCATAGATGAACATTGTTAACCGGCTTAAAATCATGATACTTTAATGTTTATAATCATACACCTTTGTTGCCACCTAAAGGATGCATTTTGACACTGCAACAGCAACATCAAAAGGTTTGAGGTCATTAGGAAGGAATCATACATGCTTTATGGAGAAAGAGAAAACGTTTATTCACTTGATGCCTAATTCCTACATTGGGGTACTATAAAACAGTACAAAGGTATATATATATATATATATGTAGAAAAAGACTAATAATCTAAACAACAATACAACACATTAACAGAACCAATATTTCCAAACCACATACTTTATATTTACAATAGCAAAATATTGAAACTTCATTTAAAATTCACCTCTACATGTGTTCCAAACATGTAAGGATTCATACAGGTGTACATTTACCTAACTCTGAAATATATTTTGACTTGGAAGTTATCTAGTATGAAATTAAAACATTAAAAAAAAAATACTGTTAAAGTGAAATTACAACTCAAACAAAAAAATCGTAAAATGAGGGGTTTGGCAAAATAATTCAAACAAAAGTATCAGTGAAATTGTTTTCTGTTTTGGGAAAAACTGTTCATGAGATGAGCCATTTCACAAATGTTTGATATCGTAATACAATCCCAATCTAATGAGGATTTTAGAATAGTAAACAATGTTGTGGGTCAATAAAAGGAATATCACATTACAATGTAAAAGATAAAAAAGTGCTTCAACACAAATACTTTTGAGCACGTTGTAACCAACCCTGTTTGTGTGCCTCCAAACTGATTTAATTGACAATAAATTAAAGAGAACTATGCACAGATTGTCCCCTCTTCATTCCACATTCTACCCAGTATAGGACTGCAGCACAGCCAACACCCACTGGCACTCAGTCTAAAAGCACTTAGCCGTTAAGAAAAATGTTAACCTGGTAAGAGCTGACAGGTGCTGATCTGAAGGACTTTGAACCACTAACATATGACATCTAAATGGGGGTAGGTTGTAAAACGATACAACCACTTTGGTTAGATAGCTCCTTGCTGCTGTTTCATGGTTCACACCACTGCAGGTACTCCCACAGTTGACAAACATACGGATTATGACATCGACCCGACTTAACCCACGAATGGTGGAGCATGTGACAGTGCACTCTGGGTAATCAGTTGTCACTTTCTGGAGGTTTAAGGAGTCTGTTACTAAAGTTGAATAGTCACACATTAAAGTGGCGTTGCAAGTCCAGGGTTGTGTGGGTCGTGAGCTCCCTTCGTGAACAGGGGAGTATTCCATTTCCATTGGTCCCTTTCAGGTGAATGGTGACGCGGAGGGAACAACACCGGAATGGAACACAGCCCAGGGAGTCATGAGGGTGGTGTGGGGGGGTGGTGTGTGTGTGTGTGTGGGGGGGGGGAGGTGTGTGGGGGGAGGTGTGTGGAGGGGGAGGTGTGTGTGGGGGGGGAGGGCCCACTACAAGGGTGCTACAGGAGTCAGTCCTTCACTCTGCTCTGGGTGGTGGTGGTGGTGCAGTTGGGCTTTACACACAGTGGGGACGGTGCAATGCAGGGAACCAACAGCAGGGGGCTCCTCGTCTCCTGGACACACACACACACACAAGACTACAGTTAGGCAAGCTCCACATACAGCAGCCCCCACTAACAGGCGGCTTAGTCTATGTTCCTTTCTCACGGCTACTGATAGAATCGGGTTAAACCGAGCCTAGAGTAGACAGATAATGTAATGGGCAGGAAACATCAGCTAAATAAAACAGGAAGCTTAACTGACTCTGCCATCTTCAAGAGGAGTCTGGGGGAGGAGTCTTACCCAGTCCCGAGGAGGAGGATTCGCTGTCGGCCAGGGAGGAGGTGTCAGCTTGGTCTGGGGACAGCCCTTCCATCAGGGGGATGGACAGCTCTGATGACGGCACGGACGAGTCGTAGATGCCCGAGTCCCGGGGCATCTCAGGGGGGCTGGCAGAGCCGTCCCCCTGAGGAGAGGTTCTAAGGGGCGGGTAGCCACCGTGCGAGGCGGGGCCCCCAGCCCCGTAGGTATCCTCATGGGCCTGGCAGGAGCTGGGCCCGGGCAGGGAGCAGTGTCCCAGGCTGAGGCTGGGGGGCAGCACCAGAACATTCCTCCTCAGGGTCCCCTCGCCGTCCGAAGGAGACTTGAAGACCACCTCGTTGAGCACCAGGCCCGAGTCAAACTTCTCCAGGGGAGGAGTGGCCGAGCTGGCCACGGAGTCGGAGGTGGAGGCGGTGCGGAGGCTCTGGGGCGGGAGCGGGGGGGCGGGGAGCGGGGCCGGCATCAGCCCCCTCTCGAACCAGTCGGGCTCGGTGGCCACGTGCTGGTGCATGTTGCAGATGGCCACGTAGAGCGAGCGGCCCGACTTGCTCCGGAAGTAGTTCCTCTTGGAGACGTTGAGGGGCTGCTGCTCGTGCTCGGCCGGGCCGGCCTGGCGGGAGTGGAGGCGGGAGAACATCTGCGGCAGATGGTCCATCAGCTTGTACCTGGGCGCCAGGCCCAGGAGCGTGGGCACGTCGCTCTCCTGGGAGTAGTCGAAGTACACCGCCATGAAGCGAGACAGGTCCTGGGAGCTCTGGCAGGCCTCGCGCAGCTTCTCTGCGATCATGGCCACCGCCACGATGAAGAGCTCCGCGCCGCTGGAGCCAGCCACGCCCGGGGAACCGGTGCTGCTGGAGCCCGCTCGGCTAGCCGGGGCCTTGCCCTTACGGCTCCTCTTCTACAACGGGTGGAAACACATGAAGAAATGAGACACTCATACTGTTCATATGTCAAATACATATAAAATATACATAAAACATTTAATGTTATTCCATAGTTTTGTCTTCTATGAATAAAAAAAAGATTAACTGCACTTTTCAGTCTATAAAGAGCAACAACAACAGTGTACATGAAGTCATGCTTCCTGCCAGACAGCGGTGACTGAGTACCTCCACGTAGTGCTTCAGGCCCCTGGAGCAGACAGTGATGATGAAGTGAGCCTCGTCTATCTGCCGGCTCAGCCACGACATCTGGCCCTCCTTACAGATCTCCAGGTGCTCCCACAGGTCCAGCACCACCTACACACACATCCACACACATTCTCCTCGTGAGCTGGTTGATAAGCTGAATCACAGTTTGATTCCATCTCCTGGTGTTGGGAGTGAGAATCTACAGGAGGGCAGATCTCCATATCAGATGGTTGTTATAAACACACAGCAGTACACTTTTAATGGGCAGCATCACCTCTGGTACACCTCAAACATAGCAAGATAATTAGGGGTAATAAGTGGTACTGTCTCTTCAAAATATTATTATGACTGTCATTCCGGGATGAGAACTTATATTTGAGTGTTCACATCAAAGTGAAATAACACTTACTGAAACTCTGAAACATTAAAAGTGGCATTTCCAGATATTAGCCAGTAGGTGGCACTCTAAACCTGCTCCTGCTTGTCTCTCACAACCATATCCACCTCAGTTAGATCGCAGGTCCACCTGCTGTATAAACAACAAATGCTGACCAAACGACGTCTTATGACGATCTCATCTGTCATCCAGCCACCTCTGTGGGCCTCACCTCACAACCACAGAAGTCCTGGAGGAAGAAGGCAAAGCTCTGGATGACGGTCTGGTGTTTGGGGCAGTCCTTGGAGGAGTAGCAGACAAACACCTTGGGTCTGGGTCTGGGTCGGTCGGCGTTCAGCGCCGTGACGTGAGAGGACGACTCGGAGCTTTCCTCGTCCAGGTGCGAGTAGATGTTCTCTGCGTTCGCACATGGGGAGGAGACAGAGATGAAGGGACAGGGAGGAAGAACCGAGCCTGGCAGAAGAGCAGCACCGTGTCCGGAGCTTCATCGGAACCACCCCAGTTAGAAAACAGACGAGTCACTTCAGGAGCATCTCACTAGGCCTGAAGACCAGAGTCCCTCCCTCCCTCTCCTCAAGCTGTGGTCGACCATTCGTCTGGACTCACCTTGTTGCTTCTTGCGACACATGACAGTGAAGAGGGTGGCGAAGGCCGACATGACCACCAGCGGGACGGTGATGGCCATGGCTCGGATAGGCCCCGCCCACGGAGAGTGGACTGCACAAGACAGGAGAACAAACTCACCATCCGAACTGGACATACTGTACATCTCTATAATGGAATACTGTGACATAGTGTACATCTCTATGGAATACTGTGACATACTGTACATCTCTATAATGGAATACTGTGACATACTGTACATCTCTATAATGGAATACTGTGACATAGTGTACATCTCTATAATGGAATACTGTGACATACTGTACATCTCTATAATGGAACACTGTGACATAGTGTACATCTCTATAATGGAATACTGTGACATACTGTACATCTCTATAATGGAACACTGTGACATAGTGTACATCTCTATAATGTAATACTGTGACATACTGTACATCTCTATAATGGAATACTGTGACATAGTGTACATCTCTATAATGTAATACTATGAATGTAATTCTATGGAATGAATACAATGGCATATACTGACTGTATTCTAGTAAGTGTGGAGTTGAAAGTATGATGGGAACTCGAAAATATCAGATGTGGTGTTACTGACGTGTGTGTGTGTGTTCCTACCTTGACTGACATGGTACTGAGCCTGTCTCCTGGTGTTGTTGCTGTCATCTCTCAGCTGGGGGATGAAGACAGAGAAACTAAATGAGCCAACCCGTTTCATGACGTATGTGTGAATGCTGTGTTCGTTTGTTTCGCGTCCGTCATCATCTGTACCTCTATGGCATACGTCCCTGGTGTTACATCTTGGAGGACACACGTCGTTTTAGGCAAAGTGAATTCCTGCAAAACACAAAAAAGGACGGGGCCATTAAACAGAGTTCCGCCATGTCGGGAGAAACACACAGGTTCAGCGGAGGACGTGGCCCGATCCGCACCGTGACACAGCTGCCCGGCCCAGGCTGGAGAGGAGGGGTCTGGCCAAGCGCTTCCAACAGGAGGACTGGGAGTACCTGGGTCTACCCAGAAAAACCCAGACGGTCTCCGTCTCCCCTCTGTCCCTGCTCCTGCCCGTGATGACAGGAACAGACACGGCCTGTTCCAGCTCCACATCCCTGCAGGTTGGGGATCATCGTCCCCCGTGGCCCCTGAGGAACCTTAAAGCGTTCTCCAGGAGGTTTCTGTGAGCATCCGTTTTCCACAAAGGGACGTAGGCATCTTGGACAACAACCCGTGTTTGCAGCTCACAGATTGGTCGTCAAGGTATCACCGAGACCCGCAAGGGGCTCAGAGCTCTCCTCATTGGTCAGAAACCAGAAGCAGACCACGGGATAGGGTAGATCAATGGAGACCGCAGGAGGATCGGGGGAGTTGACGTGCTTTTCCCAGCAGCTGGGACAGTCCAACAGGAGCCCATAGCTCTCTGCTGCAGCCTGAGAACTCTCTCCTCCCAAAGTCAGCACTGCACAATAATGAGGCCTGACTGGGAAAACACTCTAGCACTGACTTTCTGTTTTTGTGTGTGTGGGGGGGGATGGGCTTGTGAGTGTGTGTGAGGGGGGTACTTGTGAGTGTGTTTGTGTGTGGGCCTTGGGAGTGTGTCGACCCCCAGTCCGAGAGGAATGAAGGGTCATCTGTCATCTCCCATGAGGCCCAGGTACTTCAGAGTGGAACATTCCGGTGTACCAGAGCTATGCAGACAGTATCCTTTCCAACCATACCGTACAGAACCAGACCATGTCATACAACACAAGACCAGGTCATACAAGACCAGACCAGGTCATACAAGACCACCAATTCCTCCATGTCCGATATAAAAACATCCATTACCCTCGCTGAGGTTCTGCTTGAAGTTCTTACCGGTTTGCAGCGTTTCAGCCTGAAGGGGCCTTCCTGGCGGAGCTTGTAGTACAGGTAGTAGATGCTGAAGCCAAAGGTGGAGGGGGCAGGGTCAAACGCCACGTGCAGACTGGAGCCAAGCTGGGAGATGTTGAGGCTCTTAGGCTTCCAGACTGGAGAACGACGGGAGAACGAGAGAGAGCCAGAGTTAATGATCCAGAGCAAAAATAGCTTTGTTTACCTTGTATCTGTCAAGCAGTATGAGAGGAAATATTTGAACTCACATGGTTTGCATACAAGGTTGTCTGGTCCCAGAAGCACCTCGCAGGCTGGGGGGGGACGGGGGGACGGACGGACAGAACCGGTTAGAACAGGATTCTCCATCAAAACAGTAACAGGATTCTCCATCAACACTCCCAGCTACCACTCTTGTGAGTCTTCGAGGACATGTAAAACCACACACCCACACACACGGTCACCCATGGCTGCGCACACCCATACATACACACACACACACACACAGACACACACATACACACACAGACAGTTGGAAGGCCGAGGAGGCTTACAGTTGGTCCTGAGGAAGGATGGGGGAAAGAAGCTGTCGTTCATGAAGGTGGGGAAGGGCACCACCCGGACCATGTAGTCCGTCTCAAAGGCCAGGCCAGGAAAGGGCAGCGAGCTCAGCCTCTGTCACACAGAAACACAACAGAATGAGCAGGAGGAACGGTATTCTGCATCAAACAAACACATCCTAAAACAGAACACACGCATTGGATTTTTTTCAATCGTTTCACATTACTGTTTACCTCGGAACATTGAATGTTACATTCATGTGAATGTTACATTCACATGTTACATAAAGGACCAATGGCTATGCGGCCTCTCACTGCCCGCAGACTCTTTTCCCACAGGTGATTGGTCCATTGCTCTGACATGTTTGTTACCTATCTTCCCGTCCGTTCCCCAGACAGTCCCCAGGTCGAGGTTACCCACCACGTTCTTGTAGGAGAAGTTGAGCTGCCGGGGCTCTTTGAGGATCATGTGCTGACACTGCTTCCCCTCTGGGTTCTTGTCCTCCAGGTACACCCTGAACCCCTTGATGTGTTCGATACCTGAGGACAGACACAAGCCTGGGTTAGACACACACATGGGGCACACACACACCTGAGACACACACCTAGAACACACACCTGGGGCACACACACAACTGGGTCAGACAGGGCAGTGTTTCCTAATGTGTGGTGTGGACGACCTGTAGCGGATATTACTACCGAGACAAAAATATAAATGGTGGAAATAAACAAAGCTAGCCTGAGGCTAACTAGAGCCCGTGATTACACCTAGCATTCACACGCATCTTGGGTGATCCGATCCCAAGCGGACATCTCTAAGTACGTCAGGTCTCACTTGGCATCAGAATGCATTTCCACCTGCTTTCAGTGACCTCTTGTGATCGTACCTCACTTCCCCTCTCTATATACACAAGAACATCATCTCCATTTGCATCCAAATGCTGATTTGCCGCCGTTGGCCTGCAAATGAGTTCTCAAGCAGTGGACGTCAGTTGAGTGGGCGGTCCTTCGATGTGGCACACCTGTACTTAGCCTATAGCTGTCCATCTGGGATGGGTTCCACCAAGGCGCATGTTGATGCCAGGTGCAAACAGGGCATCAAGGCAAATATTAACTTGTGTGCAAAAAAACAACGGAAAACCTGCCATGCAAAAGCATTGTTCCGATTATTCCTCGATTCAGACGGAAGTATGAGGATGGAAATGGAAAGACCAGGAGCGGAGAGAGAGGGAGGGGGGAGGGAGAGCAGGGTGGGGCACAGGAGGAGGCTGCTACTTGGAGCCTCTCAGAACTTGGGAGTAACCTGCACTTAACACTGTTGTGTCTACACACGCACAACTTTCGAGTTTCCAAGGCTGCGACTCCTGGGAGTCCGAAGAATTCACACGCACAAAAAGGAGACCGTTTAACCCCACCCCCCTAAGTTGTTGTGTTTTATGAGTACCATGATGTGACTGTGCCGAAGAGGCTGTACCGGCGGTGCCACAGGACCCTGCGTGCCAACAGAGCATTCCCATGTCCTTCTACATGTGCCAGCGCTCCTCTCTTCTAATTGCATTTCTGTCTTATCGAGTGCAGCGGCGGCAAACAACACACACGCTCTCTCTCTCATCCTGACACACTCGCGTCTGCACGCACACACACACACACACACAGGCTCGCTTTCTAGCACGCACATGCACGGGCGCGCGCACACACACGCTCACAGAAGCACACACATGCACGTTAAGAACTCTGTTCCACAAACACACAGAGACAGAAACAGGAACACACACACTCAGTGTGGTTCCTATTACCCCAGTGGGGAGCGGAGCTGAAAGAGCCTGGTCTCTTTGTGGCGGGTGTAACTCCACACCACCTCTGATAGCATCAGGCTGCACAGTCAACATACTCGCAGAGACACCCAGGGTAAGATCACGGAAACGAACACACACACGCACACCACACACACACAAAAGCTGTCCAACTGGTTGTGCTGTCTTCAGGCATGTTCTCCTCTCATATGCAGTTAGCCTTTCATACCCCTCCCCTCCCCTCCCTTTGTCTCTCTCATCTTTCGCAGTCCGATTTGTATTTTTCTTCCCTTCACCCCGTCACTCTCTCTCTCCCTTTCCCTCTCCCTCTCCCTCTCCCTCTCCCTCTCCCTCTCCCTCTCCCTCTCCCTCTCCCTCTCCCTCTCCCTCTCCCTCTCCCTCTCTCCCTCTCTCTCTCTCCATGTCCTTATACTCTGTGGGCCCACCTGAGCAGTGTTGAGTCCTGAGCCAGAGGGATTAGGGTTCCAAAAGACAACAGGGCGCATTGTCACCGGGCCGGGGCTGAGGCACTCACGTTACCGGATTCAACAGACACCCCCCCCCCCCACCCCCCCCCCACCCCACACACACACACACACACACACCCATCACCGGAAGCAAAGGAGGCTTCCCTCCCTCCCTCCTCCCTCCCCGTCTCTTTGGTCTCTGTCACACGCATGCATGGGCGCACACTGAACTCTACTCTCTACACTGGTTTAGACACACCCTCACACACTCCTTTCTCTCGCACACACACACACACACACATTCTTCCGGAGACAAATCACGGCATTGTGTGTGTGCAGGGATGGATCCCTTCCTTCTCGGCCAGAGTGGTGTGACAGTCAGGGTTAAGGAGTAAGCCTACAGGGGGACGGAGGGGGGGGGAGGGAGGGAAGGAAGGATAGAGGAGGGCCTGGCTCTTTGATCAGGACAGACAGAGCCAGCACAGCACAGGGCTTTGAAGCTCCGGGCCTCTCTCTCTCTGTCTCTCTCTCCCTCCTCTCCTCTCTCGTGTTTCCTCTCTTCCCCTCAGCTCATGTCCGGGACACGGAAGATAAATCACTGCCTGTGAGCAACCAGGCATGGTGAGGGAAATGGCACAACCCATGGGTCTGGCCATGAGGAGAGAGAGCCAAGGGAGAGAGAGAGAAAAGAGAGAGAGAAGAGAGAGAAAGAGAGAGAGACAGAGACAGAGACAGAGACAGAGACAGAGAGACAGAGAGACAGAGAGACAGAGACAGAGACAGAGACAGAGACAGAGACAGAGACAGAGACAGAGACAGAGACAGAGACAGAGACAGAGACAGAGAGAGAGACAGAGACAGAGACAGAGACAGAGACAGAGACAGAGAGAGGTAGACAAAAGTGAAATCCAGTACCTAGGGGACTGGGCATCCAGTGAACCACCACAGCCGCCTGGCTGTCACAGGCCAAGTGGCTGAAGGTCACGTTGGTCACCTCATGGATGGCGTGTTTCCCCAGCGGGTTCCAGTTCAGGGAGCAGTCTGGGGACAGGACAAAGAGACAAAAAGAGTTCATCGAAACAATTCCTCGAAAGATTTCGGTGGAGCTATATCCGAAGGCCTTTCACAATGTTTTATTATCATCGAGGAGGTTGGAGGTTGGGTCATCGAAAACAATCGCTCCAAAGATTTCAATGGAGCTACACCCCGAGGCCTTTCACCATGTTGTATTATTGAGGAGCTTTCTCCATAACAGTGACCTTCTCCTTGCTGCTTGGCCGCTTTGGTTTGGGTACTCCTCAGCACTTTTTGACACATTGTTTCAGCGGGATACGGAGGGGTGGCAATGTCCAGCCAAGCAAGGCGACTTCTCACCTCTCTTCTCCTTCTCTTCCGTGTCTTCCCGTCCTCCCCTCCCCCACACCCCCCCCTCCCCCCTCCCTCCCCGGTAGCCATCTCATTGGGAAAGAGGCAGGTAGATGAAGAGGGAGGAAGAGGAGCAGCCAGTCGTGTCCTGCACACGCCCACCCCCCTACAATGCCACCCCCCCTACCCCCGGCCTCTGAGCTCAGGCTGATTGTGATGCTAAAGGAGCAAAGCCGTTCCCTCCAGCAGTCAAGGACAAAGGCCAGCCACCACCAGGGGGAACGCAGGATTTGGCTACAGGAGAGAAACTTGACTTCTGGACTAACAAAGGTTAGTTAGGGATGGGGGTTGGGGGGCATGGGGGATTGGGGGATTGGGGCTGGGGGGTTCTCCACTGAGGCTGGGAAGATTTGAAAACACTCCCTCAGTGGGAAACAAGGAGTCAAAATGCCTGAAAGTTTGGAAAACTTTTACATTTGAATACTGAATGGCATTTTTCTGTTCAGAACAGATCTGTTTAAGAGTTTTTCTCTCCGGACATGATATACTTGAGCTCTTGTAAATCTGAACGTATTTGAGTTGTTGAGTTTTGCGGCTGGTTCCGATGCATGCGAGGCTACTCACTGTCACTGCGGAGCGTGATCCCCAGCCTGCGGACGCTCTCGTCAGAGCTAGACTGGAGCACCTGTGCACAGAGACAGAAGGAAGTCAGCAACAACAGCAAACACCAAAGCCAGCAAAGGCTCACAAAAACGTTACGTAACTGACATGGATCTGACAGAGAGTAAACCGATACTTGGATTATCAGATTACTCTCCATGAAACACACATATTTGACAGTAATATACGTACATATAAAAAATATAGCGATATATAATCTAATGTATTTAATGACATACGGTGTACACTATGTCGGGATGGGTTCGATAGGGAGCATGTGTAAAGACAGGAGACGCTGGCAGAGTTGAGAGGAGAGAGTGGAGAGAGAGGGGGAGAGAGGAGAGGAAAGAGGAGAGGAGAGAGAGGAGAGAGAGGGGGAAAGAGGAGAGAGGAGAGAGAGAGGGGGAAAGAGGAGAGAGGAGAGAGGAGAGAGAGAGGGGGAGAGAGGAAAGAGAAGGGGAGAGAGGAGAGAGAGAGGGGAGAGGGGGAGAGAGGAAAGAGAGGGGGAGAGGAGAGTGAGAGGTGGAGAGGGGGAGAGAGGCTGGCTGGCAGAGTTGAGAGGAGAGAGAGGAGAGAGAGAGGAGAGAGAGAGGGGGAGAGAGGAGAGAGAGAAAGGGAGAAAGGCCGGCTGGCAGAGTTGAGAGGAGAGGGGAAGTGAAACAAGCTGGCAGACAGAAGAGAGAGGGGGGGAGAGAGGAGAAAGGCCGGTTGGCAGGGCTGAGAGGAGAGAGAGGGGGAGAGAGGCCGGCTTGCAGAAACAGACAAGAACCCCACACACACACCCCCATCAGAGATCTAATCTCCTCCATCAGGCTGGTGCAGAGAGAGGAAGCCCTTATCAGCAGGGCACGATACGACACAATTAACCCTGACAAGGCAGCCAGACAAAGCCTGGGACAAGATCCGGCTCCACTGAGAGACCGGAATTCACTACAAATACAGATAACTTTGGGACAACGTTGTGGAACTGTGAAACAACTGGCTGGAAAACACAGTATAAGTGATTTTATGAATCAGCCAGTTATTGATTAAATAGGGATTTAAAAGAATGCTTGTCCAAGTGAATCGCCATTCATTATAAGGTTTATAGCTCTGTCTATGAATGTACCAAGACCAATAAAACTCCACTACCCATGTTCCCCTCCTCCCAGGAAGTGTATTAAAAAGGCCTCCAGCCAGGTCAACCCCCACACAAACCCCACACCTCCCATCTCCCACCCCCAGGCCAGTCCAGACCTGCAGCAGATGTTAAAGAAGGGTTATAAACGAGACAAAAAAGGACCACAGTTGGACTGAAGCCATCCGCTTCCTCCCTTTCTCTCTCTGCTTTCTCGCTCGTCCACTGAACCCAAAGCTGTGGCCTCGAGTCTCCGTCATACTAACAGGTTCTCCCACATTTCAACAGCTTCTGCCAGGTCCACCCTCCAGCTGCCAGTTCTGCTGCATTACCACAGAGCTCCCCTTCCAAGGGGAGGACAAACTGGAATCTCTGAGAACGCTATCGTAAAGTCAAAAGTCACTCCGGGGCCCCCTTCCTAGTCCGTCTAATAGGCAAATGTCAGTGAAGGGACGTTGTGTTTACTGGCAGGGGGGAGGGGGGCGGTGGCAGAGCGAGGTGTCGGGGGGCGGGCCGCGGGGGCTGTCTAATGGGCCTGGTCTCTGCTCTCCTGGGCTTTAACACCCTGCTCCCAGCAGGGGTCTGGAGGGGTGGGGGGGGGGGGTCACAGCAGACGGGCAGCTGCGTGGGCCCCCCACACACACCTGCAACCAATCAGAAGAGCCCCACAGTCATTAAACCCCTCCCCCTGACCCCAACCTGGAGCCTCGCACCCCCAATGCCGCCGTCTACAGCCTCACACCTCCAGAGCAGCGGAAAGGGAGGGGCGCGGGGGGGGGGGGGGGGGCGCAACGCTTGCTAATAAGCCTGTTGCACACGCTCCCCTGCAACACCTTCCCTTCCCACCATATACACACACACAATTTACAGTCTCACACACACGCGCGCGCGTCAGAAACAAGCCCACATTCAGCCAGACACACAGACACACACACACCCCTTAAAGTATCCCCCACAGCTGTCATAAACCGAAGAATGCACACACCAAAACAAGCCCTTTTAATGTTTGTGAGATGGATATTAGGAGTTGAGGATGAAGACTTTCGTGTTTTGTCTGATGTCGCTCCTCTCGTACTTTTAAGTAATCCCTCCCTCCCTCTCCATAACGAGTCAACAGAAGTCTTAAAAACATCAAATGGACACAGCTCAGGGGGTGCCCAGGGCTGTGGCAGGGCTCCATAAACCCCCCCCCCACACCCCCCCCCCCCCCCCTCCCTTCACAAGCAGCGTGGCCCCGGAGCTGCTTTCCTGCTGGCGGCGAGGTGAGAGGAGGGTCAGAGCCCGGGTCACTTCGAACAGCGGCTAACACATCCTGGCTACAGGGGGCACAGAGCGGCCCAAACGCAGGCCCAGGCGGTCATAAGTCAAGAGGACTGCAACGGCTCTGAACGGGAATTGATGGGACCCCGTCCGCTCTCGTTCAAACCGCACAATTTCCTTGAAACGATTCCCCTGAAATTCCACGGCTGACGATGAGAAGATAAAACCCATGATAAAAGCAGGGAGGGAAGGGAGGAGAGGAAAGGGTGCTGCTGTGTGCGAGGAGCGCCGGATGGAGCATGAGAGGGTGGCGTGCCGCGGAGTCATAAAGCAGTGAGACAAGTCTCAACAGAGCCAAGCAGCAGGTGAGAGACTGGTGTGTGTGTGTATGGGTGTGTGTGTGTGTGTGTGTGTGCGGGTCTGTGTCTGTCTGTGTAAAGGCACCATCTGAAACCAGGTGTTCCATCTTCCCTTCTGTCTGAATAATAACAATAATTACATCATCAGAGAGAGAGAGAGAGAGAGAGAGAGAGAGAGAGAGAGAGAGAGAGAGAGAGAGAGAGAGAGAGAGAGAGAGAGAGAGAGAGAGAGAGAGAGAGAGAGAGAGAGAGAGAGAGAGAGAGAGAGAGAGAGAGAAAGAGGGCAAAGGGAGGGAGGGAAGGAGAGAAAGAGCGAGAAGGAGAGAAAGGAGGGAGACACAGAGAGACTGCTTCACAGACATGCCCGGCCCTCCCATACGCAGCCCCCCGAGGCACCAGAAGACCTTTCCGGAACATTTGTCCTTCAGCACAGTGCCTCTTCTCCACTCAAGAGGATATTGCTCAAATGGCTGCTTAGCTAAGTGAGGGTTGGAGCTGGACAAGGTAAAGACTATAATCCTGCTCATGATAAAGATGGGTGTATTGTTTGTTGGTTGGTCACAACTGGTGTTTAAATGACTCTGGTCAGAATCAAAGTCTGGCTGTTGTTGTTTTCTCTGGCAGCCAACTTCACACCTGAAATCAATCGAATGAGAACATACGCAGGGCGGCAGAGTTATGAGGGGAGATGGTTCTCTTTAAATAGCCCATTAGCAGCAAGCCAGATGGAGACAACAACTCCACACACACCAGCTGAGAGATCTGGAAAGAGTAGGGGGAACTATGTGTTTGATCCCTGCTTGGGAACCCCTCCACAAACCCCTCCACCCCTCAATACACCCATCCACCCCTCCGCCGCTCCTCAATACTCCCCTCCACCCCTCAATACACCCCTCCACACACCCCTCCATCCCTCAATACACCCCTCCGTCCCTCCACACACTCCTCCACACACCCCCTCCACCCCTCAATACACCCCTCCACACACCCCTCCTCCACCCCTCCACCCCTCAATAAACCCCTCCGTCCCGCCGCACACCCCTCGAACCCTCCACCCACTCCTCCACCCTTCCGTCCCTCTTCTCCAGGGGGGCGGTACGGCGCTGTGTCTTCTCCTCAGATGAAACATGGGCTACATCATCTCCTGTCGACTGAACGGAGAGCAGATGTGATGGGGATCCATCCCCCGGCACTGATTCATTAAAGCCCCCCTCACTCACAGCTGCTCTCAGGGGAGGGAGGGAGGGAGGTAGGTAGGTAGGTAGGGAGGGAGGGAGGGAGGTAGGGAGGGAGGTAGGGAGGTAGGGAGGGAGGGAGAGAGGGAGGGAGGGAGAGAGGGAGGGAGGGAGGGAGGTAGGTAGGTAGGTAGGTAGGTAGGTAGGTAGGTAGGTAGGTAGGTAGGTAGGTAGGTAGGTAGGGAGGGAGGGAGGGAGGGAGGGAGGTAGGGAGGGAGGGAGGTAGGGAGGTAGGGAGGGAGGGAGAGAGAGGGAGGGAGAGAGGGAGGGAGGGAGGGAGGGAGGGAGGGAGGTAAGGCGAGGGCGGTGAGGGCGGTGAGGGGGTTATGGTTTTGTAACTACTAATCTTACTGCCTGGTGATGGGGCGGGGGGCTTGGCGAGGGGGGGCAGGGGGTGGCATGTTCCTAATGACCCAGGAACATTTGTTGGGCTCATGTGTGTACGGTGCTGCACCCCTGCGGTACGAGCCTAGAGCCTGCGGGGACGGGCCTTGTGGAGACACACTGTACAACTGGCATGAAGAACACACAGAAGAACAAGGGAAAGAGAGAGAGAAAGATAGAAGAAAAAGAAAACAACAAAAAGACCCAAAGAACATTTCACATGTATCTGCTTAACTATGATGTCAGTTATCCAGCAATAACACAATGATTTCAACAAATGATTTGTTCCAAAGGCCTCAGAACTCCCGGAAGTGAAAATAAACTAATGTTGAGGGTTTTGTTTACACTGTTTGTCCAAATGCCAAGAAGATACAAAAAACAACAAGGTTGTCAAAAAAAAAGCAACGTTACTGTGGAGAAACATCAACACTCACACACCGGGACACAAGTCCCTCCTAACACCGGATCAATAATCACAGAAAACCCAGGTCCAGCTCTAGCCCAGGTCCAGTCCAGCTCTACCCCAGGTCCAGTCCAGCTCTACCCCAGGTCCAGCTCTACCTCAGGTCCAGCCCTACCCCAGGTCCAGCTCTACCCCAGGTCCAGACCAGCTCTACCCCAGGTCCAGCTCTACCCCAGGTCCAGCTCTACCCCAGGTCCAGTCCTTCCAAAGGAGGAAATTAGTACCTCTGTGGGAGCGTCCGGCCTAATCAGGCCTCTCCACGCTCTCCTGTAATCCCACATACTCTTCTCATTACCACAACATGTGTCTCCCATTTTAGACTCCAAGCCCTGCTTGCTCTCCTCCTCTCTGCTACAACTGGCTGGTTGTCCTTTATCAAGGTCTGGCAATGCTAATCAATCATCACTCCTTAGCCTGGGCCTGCTGGCTGGATTTCCTCCACGAGCAGACATCTTCTACTAAGAAAAGGCCAATGAGATGAAACAGGTGCCTGTGCGAAACGTGAGTCTTTCGCCCTCCAAGTCGATATTCCAGTGGTCCAATTTGCATTGTCTTTCAGTCGTTTAATTTCCTCTCCCGTCCCACCATCCATCTCCCTCAGGTCAACATGTGGCACCCATGGGGCTAGCTCCTATCAGCGTCCCGAATCTAGGCAATTCCACTCGACTCAAGAGCTGGTCTTTATAGCCTCAGCAATTACACACATCCTGATCGCTGCAGCTTGTTTGAAACAGGGGAGCAGCTTTGATGAGGAGCCTTGGAGGCAGCCAGGGCTGAGGAGCGTTTGATGCTCATTTGTGTCTGGATGTGGTTGCTTTGTGAATGAAGACCTCCTGTTATCCAGGGAGCTGGAAAAAAACAACTTGGAAACCAGAGTCCTCTTTCAAAGGTTTTATCTAGTGAGGGAGAACGTAAAGATGGATACATGGCCGGGGAAGTGCCTGCAACCTACAACCTGGTTTGATCGTCGCTGACATCCTCTGAGGTGATATGTGTGGACCGTATTCGGGAAACGACACAGTTAGGTGTCCAGTCTTTCCAATAAATCAGTGGTCGGTTTGTTTTACGTTGAGGTCTTTATGTCCGCTCGCATGATTCAAGAAAGCAGGCCACCGAGATTTACTCTGTGCTTAATAAAGTGTGCTCAGTAACTGGGGGACAGTAGAGTACAATTTAGCACCCATCTAGAAAAAGGCTTAAGAGGCTCAAAGTCTAAATGGAGAACACATTGTTACAACATCGCTAAACTGAACGTCCTGTGCCTAACCTCTGTGACTTTGTGTCTGAAATCACATATTTGGGAAATTCACTGGAGAAGCTGAGAAGGAGCATGTGTGTGTGTCTGGGTACGTGTGTAGGCGAGAGTTTGTGTGTTTGTGTGTGGGTGTGTGTGTGGGTGTGTGTGTGGGGCGCAGAGAGTTGTCCAGTGTGATGAGGGGGGCCTCTGGACTGTGGTGGTTGATCAGATGCTTCAGGCGATCTGGCTGGTCCCTCTCTCCCCTGACCCTGACTGTTTTCCTTAATGCCTTTCCTGTTTCCCTCCCATCAACGTCTGTCGCAGCGACCTGCTGAAGCACTACCACATGTTATGACATTACTGAGCAAGAACTTAGAGAAAACCTTCTCTTTTTTTACGGCGCACAGCCGAGCCTGTTTGCGCATTGGTCTCCGCATTTTCTCTCTCAGACACACACAGACACACGTTGTAAACTGCTCTGGAAGAACACGCACACGAAAACAAAAACACACATACAAAGGCTCTGGTCCTCCATGGGTTTCAGTAAACGACAAATCACCGAAGTGGAGCGGTATGCCCTAACGACACCCCAGTGAAAAGATGCCAAGTGCAAGTGAACACAGACGTTTCGCCGTACCTCATACCTTCGACAGACATGAATCCTGTCCTTCTATGAAAGCTGGGGAATCTTTGTTTAACTCATCAGACACCTGATGAGTTCTCCGGCCCCAAACACCATCTTCTAGTTCACTCAGTCACCCACAGAACCTAGCAACTGCTCCCTTGGCTCGGGGGGAAAAAAAGTTTCGTTGAGAGTTTAGAACCTTCAGTTTTCTCCAAATGGAACATCCTTGAATGAAATAGCTATAGCATCTAGTCCTCCCGTTCCTGGGTGAACCAAACACACACAGTAGCCGTATACTCCGACCACCAGTCTTCTGGAGCAGATAGATGGAGAAGCATCTTCACATCTGACCTCCAGGCTCTCTCCACACGTGGCTGTAGTTGACCCTTGGTTCTCCCTCTGAAGGAGGACAGCCAACATCCCCATAGTGATGAATAGTGGACACCTCCCTCCCTCCCGCCCTCCTCCTGCACCCAGGGGAAGTTTTAGTCTGCTGGCCAAAAACCAAAGCTCGTCTGAGCCTATGGAGTTGGTCTACTCGATTCTGCTCTAAAGCATTTTGAACTCTGACGTGGTTTTGGAGCTCAAATGTAGAGTGTGTGTACTTGACGATGTCCTGTTGACATTTGAGAACATCCTGGACAATTACTTGCGGCTGATTTGTTGCTTAATTGACACGACAGGAAACAATTCATTCTGCTGAGGCACAGGAACCTGCACTGTGACTATTGTCTACAAATCGGATTGACCTATTTCCTTACGTTACGCAATGGTTTTGCATAATACTCCAGTGTGACATTCAGCATTGGTGCCTGAAGGAGGGAACATGTGAAGGCATGTCTTTCAACAAGCTGCCAATATCTAAACAAGGCCTAGGAGAGAGTTAGTCAACTTAACACACCACTACATCTACTTTTTCTTTTGGACATGGATACTGGGAGCACACCACCCACACATGAAGTCTTTGTCACTCAGCCTCAGTCATCCTCCCAACAAAATGTAAACCCTTTCCTGAGGTGGGACAATGAACAGTGGACTGGCCCCAGACTTGGCTCCCGACTCAGAAGTGACGCGAAATGTGAAAAAAAGGAGGACATCCTGTCCGCTCCCTGCCAGCTAAGCCAGGTTTCACAGAGCAGCGATCTTCCAGATGACATTACTGCACAATACATTTCTTCATGGGGAGAAAGAGGGCTTGTGGGATTTGGAGTGTAGTGTTTCATGCAGTAAGAATGCTGGGCGACCCAGGGGCTTCAAGCTCTGAATAAGGACCAGGACACGAGCCTGCTCCCCTAATGGAAAAGTAGAGAAGCTGCAATTTGAGGCACGGCAAATGGAAAGGCTAATGGAGATATAGATCCACGCTGCACCAACACACACACACACGCACACACATCAGCAACTCTTAGAGCTAAGCTTCTATCCACGTCTACATGTATGTTTCATATATATATAAGACACAGGATATGCAATATAGTTTTGCAACACAAAATCATTTTATTCGGCCACCCTCTACATACAGCATCCCACCAGTGTTCAGTCTGGGTCAACTTTCATGTCCACTCAATGTTCCCTGCAGCCTTTGAAGAGGCCAACTGCGTAATCTCAACCTCTGCTCTCCAGTTCTGCTGGCAGGAATCGCCTTAGGGCAGCAGATCCTTGATGAGGTAGGAGGAAGGAGCAGCTAATTGATTGTAATGACTTCAATCTGTCAGGAGCAGCCATGAGTCATCAGTCATCTCCCTGGGCTAGGCTGGGCTGTTGGTCCATCGCAAGTCCAAACAGTTGTGTTTGTGTGTGTGCGGATGGGTGTGGGGGTTAACGGCCATCACACACCATTCCCAAATCATTAAAAAAAAAAAAAAAATGTCAACTCCTCAGACACAAACAAAGTGGCTTTCGTCGTGTTCAAATGATTCATGTTTTGTGCTTGGTAACACTTATGAGCGCCGTTCTTTCAGCAACCCCCCCCACTTGGCCTCAGTGTGACAACAGCACGACGGGGCCCGATCAGCGGCACCCTGCTGGGGACAACAAACACTCTGCACTTTTAATTCACTTTTAACATACCTCCCGTTTACCAGGAAGCCAAGGCCTTTCTTCCTAAGCAGCGGGACTCCGCCAGTCAAAGGCAGCAGAGCATCTGAAAGGCAGTGGCTCCCTCATTCACCAGGCCAGGCCAGGAGAACGGCCCTGATTCAGAACTAACCAACCAGAGACTTTCCCACAGCACACACACAAAACTGCTTCCAAGGTTACGGGCTGGTTGGGTGGTTTTCAATGCTTCTCAGAAGGAGAGCGCAGGAATAACTTGTGTCCACCCCCCCACCCGTGTCCCCTCCCTCCGTACATGAACTGCACACACTTTCTTCTTTTTTTTCTTTTACCTTCTCTCCCTCTCTTTCTCTCTCTCTTTCTCTCTGTCTCTCTCTCTCTCGCTCCCTCGCTCTCCCTCCACACCGTGGACGCACCCCCAATATCATTCATATGCAGCCAGATGTTACAAGACAGAATAATAGGGGTTTTCCCTTAAAGGTCTGATTAAATATATAACGGGAGAGAGAGAGAGAGGGAGGGGGGAGAGAGAGAGAGAGAGAGAGAGAGAGAGAGAGAGAGAGAGAGAGAGAGAGAGAGAGAGAGGGGTAGGGTAGAGGGTGTCCTGTCCCACATGTGCAGTCAAGCCAGGGGCCGTGTAGGCTCACCACTCGAAAGAGTCTTGGCCGGCCCTGTGTTTGTGTACGTCTGGGGACATTGTAAAACATTCCCCTTGTTCCCTGGCTGTCTCTCTGACACTGTAAATCCCAAGCAGACTCGGGGTCAGTGATGGGGACTGGAGCACAACACTCACAGCCCAGAACCACTCGTTCTCTCATACACACAGCACCGGACACAGGCAGGTCCTTATACCACTAGGAAAGAATCAGAACAACAGAACTGAAATAGGTGGTTCCAAGTAAAGCTTCTAAAGAAGGAACAGTTCATTATTGAATTACTATCACTTGACTCCCAAACCGGGTCAAACTAGGTCTTGGACTTAAAAAGATGTCCGTAACATCTTCTGAAGCCCCCAGTGTCACCACTATTGAACACCTGCTCTGCTGCACTCTTCAACTTTATAATTTGTGGATGTATGTTTTGGAGTCTGCCTGACGTTGCTTTCACCAGCTGACTGAATTCATCAGTTTACATCCAGATGTGGGGAATAGGATTACACAGCTACTAATATCCATCCCATAATGAGCACCGGCTTACTGGAGTGTTCCTTCTTTTTTCTTTTGGGGAATTATGGGGGGAAAAAGTCATGTATTGAAAAAGCAGCCTCCATTCTCCTGTAGGAAGGGAGGGATTTGGCTCATTCAGAGAGCACTGCACATACATTTGTAGTCGTCCTTCTTAGCGAGTCCCATGGTGAGCCTGGAACAAAACTAGCATTGAGGTCCAGGCACTTGGAGACCCGGAAGACAAGAGCTTTAATCCAGGGCCAGCCTCTCTCTTCCTCTCTTCACAACCAACCTCCTCAACCTTCACGGAGACCCCAGCTCAGCCAGGCTGTGCTCAGCTGGACTGTCGGCCCCCTTTAAAGCCCCTGCATGGGAACTAGGACACTAATAAGCTTCAAAATCAATTTAACTATACCCATTCAGCAATGCCTACAATGAACATAGGCTTACACCCCCTACATAGGAAAACGAATCATTTGCCTGTAATGTCGTTTGTGATATTATAGTTCCTAATGTGGAAGCTAAAGGTAGGCTATTCATTTAGGAAATGCATTTGGCTGGCAGAGTGTATATTTCTCTTGCAATGGGAATGTAACTTTATGATTCGGATGAATAAAATACTACCTGACACCTGCAAAATAGCACTCTGAAGTGTTTCCTTCAGCAATAGGTCTACCATCCTCGAAGACTTTGAAGTGGCTGTTGAGGGAGGTGGCCTGTGGTTCGACAGAGGAAGTGGCCAGGAATTTTAATAGAGCAAACAGTCCCTGCGCTTCCTATGGGGAATCACTTCAAAGGCCACTCTTCCCCAAGCAGACAATGCGTTGTGGGGGCAATCACTCACTCAATAGCACGTCTGCCACAGTCAAACAAGCGGACGCCGCTCAGGAAAAGACAACAAACGCTACAATGCAAGGGGTGAGGGTATTCAGCATACTGCCCAAACATCAAACCAGACCCGTAGATTCGGGAAAATAGAAATTGATGTGCTTGTTAGCTTACTGCAATTTAAGAATAGGATAGCCAGGTAATATCCTATTCTTAATATAGGTACTAACAGCAATTCATTTCAAAGCATACCTACCTCTAAGGCTATTTAATTTAAGGTGTCATTGATCTAGATACTGTTACTTTTTACTTCATCAAATTAGAAGTAGGTGGCTGGAAGGGACAATTCACTCAACACATTTGTGAGAATTTCTTTTTTTTTTACAAAAACCTGTAAACCTGTAAAATCTTTAAATCCCAAAATGTTCAACTGTTTAGGCAAACTTTATTATAAACGTTGAATGCGCTCACGGATAACACTGCTGTAGCCTACATCGGGTATAGGCTATTGCAAGTGAGGGATAGGTCACATCAACGGGCTGGAAATAGATAGGACAAATAATATGACCTGAAGACGTCTTCGAAAAATAATTTCAAGATTTACGCGGCGCCATCATATTCTTCTGTATTGAAATGTTAACTCACTATTGAACATGGAAGGCAAGATGTGCCGTTACGAGTTTAAAGTTTCGAAGACACACTATAACTTTTCAGACACTCGAAGACGTGTCTGTCAGCATATCTCGGATGATTGTCATGTTTTACCTTATAGTTGCATTTTTCCGAGCTTTCTGTCTTGGTGCCAGGGGCTGGCGACGCAGAAAAGTTGTTAAAGAAAAGGTGTAAAGTTGTAAGTAAGTAAAATAGTCTCGCTCGCGCAGCCATCCCCGCTCTAGTCCATCAAGACCATCTGATCACGACTCTGGATCAAGCAGCTTCAGATGTTATCGAAGAGACTGACTTCCCGCAAGGTGGGGCTCTAGACCTATACCCGTAGCGCAGCTCACTTGGAGACACAAGTACGTCCCTCAGAGTTTGATAAGTTGCAGCAACAATAGCAGCATATCAGTTGTTTTCCCCCTGCATCCGCCAGAAAGAAAGTTTCATATCGAGTCGAGTCTTAACAGTAGAGGAATAGGCGTGCTCTGACGCAAACACAATACAGGTTCTTAACGCCCCATTCCTACAAACACCTTGAAGCGCCGTAGGCACAGTAACTATTGGACGTGCGGTGCCACTACCCTCAAAGGATAAAAGTTGTTCCTTTTCACTACCTTACCTTACAAACTATACCTTTAGAACAAATGTATAAGTTGACTTCAGTTCAAGAATACAAATTATCTAATGTATCAAATATGAAAAGAAAACGTACGGAAAACGTGTTTTTCCGTACACATGTTCAGTCCCACATGACATGAAGGCCTTTTATTGTTACAAAACAAGGGTTACATGACTGACGACCCTGTTCACCAAGTTTCTCCAATTTCTCCAACATATGACATTAAGATCAAAGAGGCGTTTACCCCAAACCTGCATGGGAAAGCTTCGTTTTCTGAACAGCTACAGCCATCTCCCCTTTCAAGTGCTCTTGTGTTACCATTGAAGTCATCATGAGAAAGAAAGATTCCCCTTTGGTCATGCAAAAGAGAACACTTCTTGCAATCCGGTATAAGTTTGTAAATACTGAACCATACACCTATTATGGGGTTAGGCATAGCTGTATATCCAACAAGAAACAGAATGAGAAAAAGCCAAATTGAGAACATTATGAAAGAAAAAGAAAAACATAATTTTCTCTCAAATCTTAATAGAGGAAATGTTTTCTGAGTGCTCTTGAGGGACCTTAAAAGAGGTTGGAGGAAAGTTCAACAGAGATGCCATGAGCACCCCCTTGTGATCGATACAAACCTAACACCACCCTTGAAGGATGCGGGTGCATGGTGCATCCCTAATTGTAAAACAGAAGTTTGTGATGAGAATTTACTCATGTAAAAAGACAAACAAAATGTATGCACAGCCATGTCTAGGAAATGACAACTGGCCGTGTAAACAAGCAAAGGGGGCGGGTTTTCTTTGTGTACTGCCCAGCACCGTCTTTCCTGTGGCCTGCAGGGATGGCTACCTCCCCCTGATATACTCCTTTGTCTCTCACACCATCGACTTTTAATTACATAGCTCTGACGCCGACAAATCGGTTCCTCTCTGGGTATGTGTCCCAACAAAAGCAGTGGCTGAGTTAAGCTTAACTCCGCCTCCACAGGATCTCAAATGGGGGAGAAACGAGAACCTGTAACCTCAAGGGCTGTTTCACCTGTCCCTGCACAAGCCATAAGGTTTAATGAGGTCAATGCTATTTGGCAGAATGAGAAAAATGCATTGCAATAAATTGATCCAATGTGACACCACAGAACAATAGTAGCCTATTATCTATTTTATTAATCTTATCTATTAATAAGACACAATTCGTCATTCACACATAAATAAATTATCTGAATATTGCACTGACAGAGAAAGATATACAGACAGAAATAGAGAAATACAGTGTTCATTATTCTTTATCCTCTTTTGTCTGGAGACCAGAAATGACTTTCTTCACCATGCAAAACTGAGACTCTCTGTCGGAGCGTTTCCGCTTGGCTCTGCGGTTCTGAAACCAGATCTGTGGATAAGAGGGACAAAAAGTCCGAATGAGATTATATTCGAAATCACATAACTGTCGATTGGATACAGCAACACAACAGGCAAGATACATTAAAATGGTCATCATTGTAGAATATGATTGGGCTTCAGCTTCTCATGAAACTGATATCTTACACCGGCTTTAAACTAAACTGTGCTTGTCCAGGTAGACAAACCTGTATTCTGTCCTCCTCCAGGTGTAGTCTCTGAGCCAGCTCCTCTCTGACGTCGATACCTGGGTAGGAGTTTATGAGGAATACGCTCTCCAGGATCTCGATCTGAAAAAGCACAAACATCAGGAGAAAATTGACAAGTAGTGACAAATAGGTTACAATCATTTGAACAAAGCTTCCAAAGTAATACCCTATGTATTTTTATTGTTATCGATTAGAAGTCGGGAAATGTAGGTCTACGCCAAACTCACGCACCAGTGTTGCTTACCTGAGCGCTTGTGAACGCCGTGCGGGGTCTGCGTCCGACGTACCAGTTCAGTCTTCTTCTATGTGAATCCGAGATGTTCTGTTTACAGTTGGAGCTCCTGTCCTCAGCCATTCTCACCTCTGGCGGAGCCTCCGAGTGTTTGGCTGTGATGTAATGCTGTTTCGTTGGATCCATTTCTGAAATGTTTGTAGTTTATCATTTATGTTAGTAGAAAGGAATATTCACGCAAAAAATATATGCTGTTTAGAGTGACACTCACCTGTCCAAGGTCTATATAAACGCAATGACACATTTTGCAGGTCTGGTCTTTCCAAGTCCAACCCGAGGATGCTGTCTATACTGAAAATTGACCTGGCGTCAACTCGCAGCTGATGGACGACAGGAATCGCCATCCTTTTACCGTCACCTCAGAAAGGTTAGTGTGTTCTGTTTGCCAATTGCTCAGGTGACGACTTTTAGACCAATGCCGGATTATATATACGTCACTAATTAAACTCTTAAACCAAAAGGATTTTGCATTTGAATTGGAGACCCCTCACTGTGGGACATTAGGCGTGTCAGGTATTGGCCTTTCTCAAATTAGGGTGCAGCCGGCTCCCTAGAAAGGTGTTTTTGTACACCTAATCCTTTAAACCCATCAACTCAAACAAAACGCAAACTTTCTTTTCTTCAAAATAACCAAAGTATAAAATCGAACCCAGATTTATTGGTCCCTTAAAATATGATCTGAAGAACCTTTTCAGTTGTCTCGGTGCAGTCAGTCATCAGAAGCCATTCAAGTATTCAATAATCCTATTTAGTTCGATTTTTGCCTTGGAAATTTAAACTAATAGTAATCCTCTAATACTATTATGTTAATCCTACTGAATATTCCCTCATTTTCTAGTTGTGATGCATACGAGAGTAAATCATGGCAGGAGGAAACAAAAGCTTTCCGCGGAGGGCACAGCGGTAGCTTGACGTGTCGTTGGAAATCCCTGGGTAGAGGTATTGTTTCCCCTGGACAGTCCTATTCAGAACGAGATAAGTAGTCACTTAAGGACATGGACAGCTTTAAACTAATAGCGGCCTTGTTTATTTATCCCTCCTGATGAACAAACCTCAAGTCTGGCACACAGGACAATCCGCGAAATTTAGGTTCGAATTAGATATCGTTTATTGTTAAAAAGCTTCTTAAAAGGACACCGCAAAAATAATCACTGATGTATTTACAGTAAACATGATCATGTCCCTCCTCCTGCATCCATAAAGTGCAGTCCCCTAACAGCCACCCATTTGACTAAACAGCGTTTCCAAAACATTAAAGTATGCCTAATAAAACAAAACAAAAATCCAAACGCTATTGGAAATCATTTAAAATGTTGTTGATATGGTGGTATTCTTTCTCATATGGAACATGTTTGCTGTATGATTATTTTAGTTAACAAAAACAATGGATCTGTACTGCTAATATATCAAGAAACTGATCTTTTGTCCCACTGCATTCACACAGAGAACTCTCCATAACAGAGCAAATAAGTGCACGTAAAAACATAATAAAAAAAATACCAACCAGATCAGTTTTGTGAGAATTAATGCTATGATCGTACTGTGAGTTGCTGTTTTGTGCTTCTTTCATAATTTCCACAACATTTACACAAATGTTACTATGGCTTGACTGAAGTTGTCTGTTTTTATGATAATGTAATGCCTTTTCTTATGTGCCTCAAAGTGCCAGTCAAAGATGTAGTTAAGCTCCTGTAACTCTCCATTTGAGCTTTCATATCCAGAACAAAGTTCATTCCAGACTGTCCAAACATTGAGGTTGTGCTTCAAAAGATTCGTTGACAACATGGTATAGGCTTGCACATGAACATAATTAAGAAGCGATACCATTTCCTAACGCAGAACCAGAAAAACCTTTGACACAAAGAGGTACACCCCCAACCTCACAGCGAGTGCAGACTGAAACGGCAGGTGACATTTACAAAAGATGACTCTGTTTAGTTTTTTTTATGAACAGAAGTAGGTGGCCCTATCAGGTTGGTGTCCCACATTAGGGTTAGATAAACCTGGATAACTTCCGGTAGGCGACCCTTTGACCCCACCCACCCTCTGAACCCCCCACCCCACCTCCAGAGCCTACACACATGCTAGGCTGTTAGACCTGGAAAGTTGAAATGTAGCTTGTTAAACCTATACACCAAAAAATAAAGGTCCTTTATACATCTGTTATTGACATGTGCAATTTCTTAATGAATACACTGCAAGTTAGTCACGTATGGGATGCAGATTTACAAAATAAAAGAACTAGTAACTTCAAAGCGTATTCTATATCTGGTCTACATACGGGAGCCGATATAAAACACAAGATTTACACGTTGAGTAACTGGGGGGAGGGGGGTGAATCCACACCAGGTGTTCATTTCTCCTTGTGTTTTTGTTGGGGGAATCTACTTTATTTCCCCCCCCCCCCCCCCCCCCCCCCCCCCCCCCCCCCCCCATGATAAAGCTGCTCCGCTTTCTGCTCCTACAGGAGACACCAGAGGAGCCTAGTGCCGGAAACAACCGGAAGAGGCAGGGTCTGTAAAAGTCAGCGGCTGGCCCACCTATCACATCCTCGCCTGTTTTGGGTCAAGCCTCGGACTCTCCCTTCTTTCGTCCCTCGTCTCCAGCGTCACTGTCTTCCGATTGGCTGTTGCTGAGAACCAGGAATTGTCCGTCATTGGCGGGTGGGTTGCTGGGGCGACTGGAGGCAGCTATTAAGCGGCTCTGCTCCTCCAGGTCCTGTGGGAGGTCGGTTTATTCTGGTAAGTTCTACAGCGTCACCAAGAGAAAATAATGAACCAACCAGAAGATTGAGTGTGAGTGTGTGCGTGCGTGTGCGTGTGGTGTGACCTTCTCTATCTGCTTCTGTTTGCTCAGCTCTTCCTGCTGTTTCTCCTTGGCCTTGTCATGTTCCTTCTTCTTCTCCTCAGCTTTACGATCCTGTCTCACACACACAAACCCACACAGCAGCCATCAACCACGGCAACTCGACCACACACGCACTCCACCACTTACCATGAATAATGGATGAGTGTGCGTGCGCGTGTGTGTGCGTGTCTTATTTCAAGGTAAGAAAAAGCCACTTTCACTACGCAGGGGAGTGTCGTGTGTCTCTCACCATCTCGGAGTGGAAGGCGATCTGTTTGGCCAGTCCTACGCTGTCACAGATCTGGAACATACAACGTCAACAACGGCACGGTCACTGTCACCGTACCCACAGAGCGGTCACACTTCAAAACTCCGCAGGGCACCCCCCGGACCAGCTGCCATACGGCCTCAAGACAAACGCCAGGTCCCAACATCCCAACCACCTCCGTCACCCACGGCAACAACAAAAAGGGGTCGAACGACCCACTGATGGATTTCTCTTTTGGGGGGGGGGGGGGGGGGGGGGGACACGTCGCGGTTGTAGATAGCTCAAAGTCATTTCAGGATGACACGGATGACAACCTCAGGTTCAGTTGCTGCTTGGCCCACCTTCTCGCCATCGTTGTTGGACTCGAAGATGTAGCAGACGGTGACGGGCCGGCCGTCCACCCGGCCTCCCGGCGTCTGGAGCACGAAGCCAAACAGACGCTTGTTCTCCTGGTGGGTCGCACACAGGACCACGCTGGACAGAGGGAACTAGAGAGGGAGGGGGGGGAGAGATGGGGCGGGGGGGGGGAAGGAGGAGGAGAGAAGTGAAGAGAGAAGTGGAGCGTGGTTAAGAAGCCTCGCAGGGCAGGTGTGTCTGAACTTGACTGCTGTGAAGTAACCACACAGCTAACAACGTGGGGGCGGTGCTGTGTGCGTACTGAGATGACCGTCCACCTACCCTGAGCCTCGTCACCTGGGTCTGAGGATCGATGAGCCTGATGACCAGAGGACAGAAACACAGCAGCGCTCAGAACAATTACACACACTGACCCAATCCAGCATGCCTGGCTTTCACACACACACAAACCCACACACAAAACCATTCCTCACACACGCACGCCCTCACGCACTTGAGGCAGTCGCAGGTGACCAGCAGGTGAGACTCGGTCATCCTGAAGATGTTGTGGATGGCCCTGGCAGCCAGGATCTGCCTCATGGTCTCGTAGATGACGTCAGCACGCTCCGTCTCCTTCACCTCCATGGAGCCCAGGAAACGGACGATGAACAGCTGGTGCAGGATGGAGTCTGGAAGGGGAGGGGGGAGAGGGAGGCGTGAGACAAACACGGGTGCGCCACTGACACTTTAAACAGGCGGGCACAAAGTCAAGCAAGCACAAGGTCACAGTGCACGTCTGGGTGTGTGTGCGTGTATACACACACAGACGGAGACGCAACACACACCTTCACTGTCCTCAGAGGGCGTGTCTCCAGATTCCCCAAACGGGTTGGTCCTTCTTTCAACAAATCCGAGGAGGGAGACATTGAAAACATTTAATCAAACAGCCAGTTAGGTAGACCAGGATGGCCCACAGCAACAGCGTGTTTTCGTGACGGTGTGCGTTTCCAGACCTGCCGCCCTGCCCGGCGCTCTTGGCCTGGCCTGCGTACTCCTCGCTGACGGGGGAGATGATGTCAAACTGGATGGGCGTGTCCGGAGCCACCAGGGAGTCCAGGGAGAGGGAGGAGAGGGCGGGGGACTCGGACCCTGCCGAACTCACGCTGCTGGTCCGAGCTGCTCGCGCCTTCCTGCGGGGCGGCGAGGGAGAGGGGGGTTGTGGGACAGTAAAAAGAGACGGCTTGGCTTTAAAAGACAAGGGAGGGCTAGCCACTCTATGTTGGGTAGGTTCTGTGCGTGTAGGTTCGATAAATGTGCAATGCGAAATGTAAAAGACGACCAATAACAGAAGGGACACACAGCAGGTGACTACTGTGTGTACATAAAGCAGGAGAGGAGGGGAGGAGGAGGGGAGGAGAGGAGGAGGAGGAAAGGAGGAGGAGACCTACGTGCTCGGTCGCATGCTCTCGTGTCTCTGCTGAAAGGAGGGCGACGGCGTCACAGCCTCCAGAGCTGATTGGTTGACTCTTGCAGCGATTTCCTGCCAACAGATAAACAGTACTTGAAGCAGGCCCTTATCAGAGGAGATACATGAGTCACCAGGAGATTGACCCCATAGCAGACATACAGCACAGTCACTAGGAATTTCCCATCATGGGTCTGAAAGGAGGGAGTATGTATGAATAGATGCTAGTCATGATTGCCAGCAATGAGTAATGATGCCAACACAGTCGCTCCATATTGGATTGTGTTCATAACCATAACAACAGCGTGCCCCTCCTGTTAGGGGGGGCTAGGAATGCCCCGACACTCACCTCAGGGTTCTCACTCAGGTAGATCCTCTTGGATATGTTGTTGATCGTGGTTATCCACTGGAAAAGCAAACGGACGTTTCCGTCAACATACGTTGGTCAGCCCTGTGAAGGGACCAGGTTCAGAAGAGCTACGGTGGTCCTTACCTCCTCACAGTCCTTTCTGCTGTCGGCCTGCAAGATGGCCACTCTTGGAGAAGGAAGATGGACAACACGTGAGGTCACTGAGCCTAACAGTTCCTCATCGGAGTATTTCTGCGAATTCGTATAACAATTTGTTCAAAAGAAATTGTTTTTAAAAACTGGATTTACTTCTTGCCGTCGAAGGAGGTGATCTGGAAGCAGAAGCGGCGGTCCTCACAGTCCACGGCCATGACGGAGCAGTTGTCAATGTCCATGACCAACCCCCCGGCCACGGCTCCCCGAGACTGGCTCATGAGGTTCCCTCCCTGGGTGAAGAAGTACTGCCGGTCCCAGGTCGAGGACACCAGGCCGGTTTTACTGGGACAGGAGAGCCAGGACAACACCATTCAGAAAACGGACAGAGACCAGAATTTGGAAACACGAACGGCATAGAAACCAAACAGAACACAACAGATGAAAATACGGCTTGAATACAAAACAGAACTGAACAGTGGCCAAAACCACAGCTGAATTGAACTGAGAGGATTTGAACTGTTATTTATAGTTCTAAATAAAACCTTATGACAAGGGAAAGCATGTCCATGGCGGCAGATACTGTGTGGCGTCTCACTTGCGAGTGTTGAGATAGCCGGCCTTGCGGGTGAGATTGCGGTTGATGGGGACGTGGTTGGGGTCGGGGTCAGGCATGTAGAGCAGGTCACTGGACTGTTCCATATCCAGGATGGTCTGCTGCATCACATCCACCTCCCCGTCCATCTCTCTACGGACGCTAAACACACACACACACATTAACAATCTACACACACCACAATAACTGTTGTGTTTGCATACCCAAATAGCCTAGTTCCTGAGCTCAAAGAGCACAGCACCAGAAACACTGCCACCGAGTGACAATGCTCCTAGTTGTGGTCACAGAGAGAAACGTTCTTTCAGAAGTCGGTGCTTTTACTTCTGAACGCTGGTTCCTATGGTGGCCAGGAAGTCCTCCCACTGCTGAGTCAGGTTCTCTGAGCCCAGCTTGAAGAAGCTGATCTGAGAGGGGAGAGAGAGAATGTGTGTGAGTGATTGAGTGTGTGAGTGAGTTAGAGAGAAAGATGGAGAGAGAGAGAGAGAGAGAGAGAGAGAGAGAGAGAGAGAGACAGAGAGAGCCAAAGGGCTGTGGGTTCAGACACTTCCTGACGGCTGAGCAGGGAGGCTGGTGGGAGGACTCCTACCTGGGCCTGCATGTACCCCAGCAGGGGCTCCAGCAGAGAGATCTTCTTCTTGTACTGGAGGGTGTTGAGGGCCGTGAAGTAGTGCATCATGGTCTGGTGCTGCTTCTTCCTGGAGGTGTAGACGTCCTCCATCACTTCGCTCCTCACCTGTGGTGGGGTATCTTTGTTTATTTACGGGTGTTTTTTAACATGGAGGGGCTAGCAAACACTGGTCTTCCTTGGAGAACAATACACTGAAAGGCTTCTGCGAGCCCCCTGTAGTTCTCTGGAAGACTGTAGTTTTTTTTGTCATTTATTGTTCTGACTGTAGTTATCTTCCAGAGTCACAGAAGTCAGCTGAGGACTTCCGTCTTTTGGAATTGAGTTACCTTCTCGTTGTCTCTCTTCTTAGACAGACGGCTGTATCGAGTGATGGCCGTGTCGTGATCTGAGATCAAACAAAGAAAAAGGAGGGAATATTAACAGTGGCGAAATGCTGTTGGAAAGTGCTTCTCCTTTCACAACGCAGCGTGTTCATTACAAATACAGGCGACCCTTTCTCCATGCAAGGATGGAACCTTCTGGAAAAAACAATATAATATATCACGTACCGTCACTGGATATCTGGAACACTTCCTTCAGCGTCAGTATCTCTGCAGGAAACACGGGGGATGTAATTCCTAGTTACTGCTGGAAAGAGAACACATTCTTTGATCCACTAGATTGATGACAAAGACAGCCTCTTACCTTTCAGGTCGCGCTCCTTAAACTGGGTGATGGGAAACATCATGGCGTCTGCCAGCTGCGTGGAGAGGACTGCATGGCAGGAGCTGAGCTGGGGCGACCGAGGGTAAGAAGAGAGGGATTGAACGGAGGAGAACGGTGAGGGAGGGGGGAGAGATAGAGGAAGAGAGAGAGAGACAGAGAGAGAGAGAGAGAGAGAGAGAGAGAGAGAGAGGTGTTATAACACTAATACTCCACCTGTCACACAAAAACACAAAAAGTGCCTAACACACAACCGTGCAAAAAAAGAATACAGTACAGAGCATAATAAAGTGAATGACACAGTACAGGTCACAGCATAATACAGTGTGCAGTGCATGACAGCATCATAACGGAGAGGTGAGAGGCGTGACAGGCTTTCATACATGAGTGCTACAGGGGGTGGAGGAGTTTCAGGGCAGTCATGCTGTGTTCTTTCTCACCTCGTCTATGACTTTGGCAAACTGCTGCAGTGTTGAGCTCATAACCTCATCATCACTCGCTAGGGGGAAACGCTGCAAACACAGGGGCAAAGGTTCATTTCATTTGAAGTGATATCTTGGATGCCATGGGTATACATTTGGTAAAGGACATTCCTTGCGTGGACGGAAGCATACGTAAAGCCTTGACGGCTCATGCTTTGTGTGCTGCCACTTAACTCCATTATAGAGAAAGTATTGTTGCCAGTGTGGTTTTATGTTTCGCTTGGCCCTAATGAATCACATAGTGTACTGGATTCTCCAGAACAGAGATATGAATATCCACCAGGGGCCTGGGCTGAAGCTGCTGTCGTACCTGCTTCTCATACTCCTTCAGGAGCTTGGAAGTCAGATGAGTGGCAGCACTCAGCTCATTCTGAAACAGAAGGATGCGTCAGTGGCACCAGGAAGTGGCTGTGACATACATGAGCGATCGCTATCACGCACTTTAGGGTGAGATGCATTTCTGTGAGATATTACGTTCCGAACCCCTCTAACGGAAGTGGTTTACCGACATGTTGATGGGTGAGGGTCTTTCCTTTGGATGCGTGTGCGCGTTCTAGGAAAAGGAACTTAAGGTATGAAGTCATTCAGAGGGATCCTCTCACCTGAGCATCATAGATCCTCTGCATGGCCTGGAACAGCTGCTGGGAGTAGCTGGATATAGCAGCTGCATCCTCCTCAAAGACACCCAGCAATGAGCGGGTCTACCAACAGACATACGGGGGAATGAACGCATTGACTAAATGAACACACACTTTTGATCCAGCTGTCAGGATAAATACTATCCAAAAACAGCCTGATTGAGATTTATTTCGATTTTTGCTGAAATGAGATCCATATTATTTTCTATTCAGTATTATCATTATATCAAAGCTGAAGAGGAGATTGCATCAAACATTATACTAATGTGAAAAATCTACCAAATGTATCCTAACGACACAGCTTGAACTAAACTACCATTATTGCTTTTGCAAATTCAAAGCCAAACTCAGTCATGACAACAGAAATATTTTGGATACAATGGTTGGATGGCTAAGGAAGTAGCTAGCAGTAAGGGACGCTCATTGGTCGAATGGGAGGCTCACAAAGCTAATTTATGTGCACATCAACAAAAGGGTGCGCTGTAAACGGTTGTCTCACACTAGAAATAGTATTTTCATATTGGTACATACTTTCAATAGCTGATGCAAACCAAGATAGTAATGATGCAAAGGTGCTGTTATTGACAGTCGGACTTAAATGATGCTCAAAAGCTATGCGTTTAACCATTTGACAGCTGTCGGTGTTGCGTTAGCAGGCTGGCTAGCTATGGAGCAGTACAAAGAGAGCTAGCTGGCAGGTTACAATGCAATTTATTACCTGCGGACTGTCTTCCAATGTTTCTTCTATTGGTAGCTTATCTATTCCAGGCATGTCTACTTCTGTTTCAAATCGTATCGATACAAACAGTAATATTCAGCTAATTGGAAAATAGAATACAAGCTCGGCTCACTCCCACAGATTTTACACAGATCCACAACACCCAAAACAGCTCCTCCTACATGCGGATATTCCGCCTTCAGGATGAGTATGATTGGGCTGGAAGTGTCCACACGCATATTATTGGTTCCTGATTCAATGCAATGAAAGACATCTTGGCTCTAGACCTGCGTCGCCCTTGAACCACAATTTCATTCTTAAGGGACCCAAAATGGCGTCTGGAGAAATCGAGTTGCCTTACAGTAAAGTCAGAATGAAGATGAATCATAATAAAACAACCAATTTTTATTGCAAACAAACAACACCATGTAGAAATGTCTGCAAAATAACATAAAATGACAATTTACATGACAAATCCAATCAATATGAACAGGACTAGTAGAAACAATAATTGTCTCATCAGACTGTTTTAGATAAGAATGGCATAATGTAAAACAGGTGCAAATTTCAATTATCAGTTCCCCAATCTAGTCTGTAGCCCAACAATGTCCTGCTTTTATGCCCTGGCTCTGGCTGTAGAGGTCATACTCTTGAAATAGGATGTAATCCTTGAGTCTGTTTGGCAACGACAGGAAGCTCATGAAGACAGGTGCCCTCAGACGCAGCCGGCCCAGACAGCTGCGGATTTTCAGCCGGCAGAGATGCTGCAGACAGCGGACATTCTCTGTGGGGGTTTGATGATGAAAGCAGAGAATGGAGAAGGGGACGTTCAGTTTAAACTTCAACATTCAACCTTTGAGATGTCCCTCCAGATAGACCTTTGTGGAAAATGTTCCAGGACACTCGCTGTACTTCTCATTACGGTCTTTCTCCTTACCTTGAATTTTGCAGATATCCAGCCACTGTTTCTGCTCCATTAGGGCTGCCTTCAGTTTGGAGCAGAAGGTGACATGACTGACATAGTCCAGCATGATCCTCACCATGTGTCCAGATATGTCCTTCAGCCAGTACACTGTGATCACCTCACAAAACTGAAACATGCACCACATTAGATCCCATACCATTATTGAGATAGGAATCAGCACAGTTATGTTTACAGATGGCACTTATTCCTAGACAGGGTCTAAGGGACTAAGAATCCCGTGCATGACTTCGCACTTTTTTGGTGCAATTTGTGCACCCATTGTGCTTCAGTAGAATTGGGTTCTTAGAATGTTCTTAGAAATTCCAACTGAGATTGGAATCACCCTTTGGGAAATAGGCTTGTGCATTGTTTTGCCTGCACCTCTTCAGATGCGGGGTTACCATGGTATCCTTGATGACCGTGTTGCTCCAGCCCTCGTAGTCGTCAGGCACGTGGGACGCCTCGCCGTACGGGCAGTCGAAGCATCTCTGGACGTCGTAACCATAGTTACAAAGCATGCGCAGGATGATGTCGTCCTTCAGAGCATACTGCAGAGCGGAAGGGAAGTGTGTGGTGTTTATCCGGGAGAAATAGTTGACATTGGCGCCAAACCTCAGCAGCAGGTTCATCAGCTCATAGTTGCCATGACGAAGGGCCACCTGGAGGCAATTTGAACAGAACAACTAAATGCTGGGCATTAACAAACATAAATTCCCACACCTACCTTCTCCTTCCCCTGTTCCACTTTTTCAGCTCCCATCGCTCTCCTCTCAATTCCCCCTCCACCCCCCTCTCCTCACCTGGAGGCACTTCACAGGGTCCTGGTTGGGCATGGCCCCGGCCTCTAGCAGCATTCTGACAGACGGCACGTCGTTATTGGACACGGCAAAGAACAGAGCTGACTTGCGCTGGTCGTCGTAGTTACGGCGCACCCAGGGGTGCAGCATGTCGTTGGGGTCGAACCCTGCACCCAGGAGGGCCCGCAGACAGGGGGTGTGGCCGCCGTCGGCCGCCGAGTGGAGGGGGCTCATGCCGCTGTCGTCCACAGCCTCCATGGTGGTGACTGGTATCAGGAGCTTAAGGGCTCTGCAGGCAGAGGGACGGTGAAGACTCATTTCACAGCTTTGTCTGTTTGAACCAATCACTGTGGAAATCCAAGCTACAAAAGATGTGTGGTGTCGGAGAAGCCCTTCAATTGTGTGTACAGCATTGTTGATTTCCAAAAGTGACTGCTTGGCGGTTTCTTTCCCTGCTGAGAGCGTGCAGTGCCACCTACTCTAGATGCCCACGGTGGGACACTCGGTGGATGGGTAGATGCCCGGTGTGTTTGGGTATGTTGGCATCCGCTCCATACTCCAACAGAAGGGAGATGATCTCAGGGTTTCCCGAGGCTGAAGCCTCAAACAGGATAGTAGCACTGTCCTGGGCCTGAGACTGCACATTGACCCCTGGTGGACACAACATTCCCAGCAGCTCACGTCACACAGTCGATGCCAAGGCTAACAGCTGAGGAGGGTAACACTGTAACGTGTGTCATGAGTTTCATGCAGGTGAGTGACACCTGTGTAGAGCTCCAAACCCAGGACCATTCCCCATCAGTAAGATAACAGGTTGACGTGTCCAGACTACCTTTGTGGATCAGGGCTTGGACCACATCCAGGTGTCCGTTCTGAGCAGCCAGCGCCAGAGGGCTGAGACCGTAGGCGCTGCGGGCGTCCGGCTCTGCTCCAGCCTTCAGGAGCAGCTTCACGAGGCTCAAGAGCCCCAGACGAGCGGCCTCGTGGAGGGGGGTCCTGCAGTGGTTTCCCTCCTGGTTGACATGGCAGCCAGAGCATAGCAGGAGTTTGGCCAGGTCTTCACGGTTGTTTCTGATGGCTAATGTAACAGCAGTTTATCTGGTTAGTCTCATAAAGGCTTTGTATAGGCTTTTGTCATAAAGTAATTATGGTCCAGTTAAAGACCAGTACTGGATGTGTGAATATTGAAAGAAATCCCTTTTTGTTCTGTATATAATATCGACAAAATTTGACTTTTCTTTCAAAGTTACATCTCGTTTTCATTACTGCAGCGCTCTTTTTCTAGCTTCCCAAAAACCAGCTTGAACATTACTTTTAGTTCAAAATGCTAGGATAACATGTTCCTCTTGTGGTGATGATAGACCTTAAACATGTGCAACCTGGGTTGAAACTCTATCCTTGTGGACCATAATATGAAGATAGATAGAAAGCACACCTATGACCAGAGGTGAATCCTCTTCATCATCTTGACAGTCCAAGCTGCATCCCTTCTGTAGAAGAAAGGCGGCGTTCTCTAACAGGCCCTGCTCCACCGCCAGGTGAAGGGCGCTTTTGCCCCGGGGGGTCCGACACTGCCCCGCACTCTGACCGGACGCTGAGGGGAACACCCAATCAGTTTGGTCATTCTTTACCATTCCAGGAGATCTATAGTTGGATTGCTAGCTGGAGTCTAGTTTAGGAATGGCTCAAGCTCCCCCCCCCCCTCCTCCGTGCTGTAGGCTATTCTGTACAGCCCTTCAGTTCAGGAATCTGTTACTACAACGTTTGCTACAGACCTGCAAAGGTGACCTCCAGGATAGTCTGGTTTTTCTGAGTGGCGGCCTCATGCAAAGGGATCCAGCCTCTGCTGTCAGTCTCAGAGAAGGCACTCTGGCAGGCAGACAGCTCACGGAGAGCAGCCTCATCACCTGGCACCCAACCAGGAAACAAGGCCATGAAAAGAATCCAAATGAATGACTCTTTGCCATTACTCATCAGATGTGTGTAATAGGAGAGGTTTAGCAATATGGTTCACTTTCCAAACGATAGATGTTTAGTGTTGTCACACTGTGCAGTTTTCATAGCTTGTGTCTACCTTCTTAGATTGGTTATACATACTCCAGAACTCACCTTTCCTGATGGCATCCAATACTTTGACATACTCTGTCGTGTTGTGAGTAGCCCTGTAGAGAATGACATAAATGCTGAATCACTCGCAGGCCTCAAATGATGACAGGTGTGTAGGAAAACTCATCCATTAAGGTCAAACATTGCACTAAGATCACAGATCTACTTCAAGGACAAGAGACTTGAGGTTTGATATAGTCCACAAAACTTTACTTTGAGAACAGTGCTTAAGGGGCCAACCCAACATTTTCAAGGGAACTCCAAAGTTGAAAGCGCAGGATTGTAAAGCAGCCCACCTGCACCCATCCTCTGGGTGTCTGTCTTGGTGTTCTGACTGCTTGGTGCACTCCAGCAGACTCTGCTCAATCATGTATTGAGTGTCTGCATCCTCATCTCCATCCATTTCTAACAGGTCAAAGTCCATGTTTTAAGCTTGTGCAGCAATGTATCCAGAGATGGTGAGGGCTAGCTGGAAAAACGTTTTCTCTTCTGTGGGTGACATTTTTGTTGACATGTTTCAAAGCACCTCCCTTCCAAAATCGATGGGCACTTGCACCGTTTTTCACAAGGCCAAGCATGCTCTCACATATCAAATGTAGGAATCATCTTTTTCACTAGTCCAACACTTGCTTTTCTAATGACTTTTATGTATGTTTTTTTACTTTCATGCTGCAAAACGAATGAATGCACTAACTGTGATATTTACATGCACAATGTAACAGTATTACATGTCCTTTCCAAAGAAAAGACGAGGAAGATTCCCTGTCCATAAACAATTCCAAGTTGTTTATGACTATTTGGCAGGCACCTCTGATGGATTGTCATGAGAATGACATTGTGTATTCTCACAGCATGCCCACTTGACAAAACAGCTTTTGGTGTCATTTTGTTGATTTTACCTGCAGTAAAACGTGGTTAGTGCGTCCCTCTCTGGCTTAGAGGCTTCTGTTTATCTCCATGCAAGGCTATTTATAAAGACACGCTACTAAAAATACCTGATCATGAGACTGACAATGTTTCCTGTCTCTGGCCCACTGAACCTCTCTGACACTTTCCCTGCTCTGGCTGCAGACACAGACATACTGACACACATACACAGGCCCTTTCCACACCTAGTAATCCACATTCTATGTCCGTTAATCAGGTTTTGGTCATTGTCTACAGGGAGGGAAGCTAGTTTGTAAGAGATCCTTAAGGTCCTGTCTTTGACAGGGCTACCTCACAGAAGTGTGGTTCCAACAGTGTGGTCCACCATCATGACCCTGTGTTTTCTCTGTGGTAAATGTATGTAAAGGACAGCATGGCTTTGATGGTTACGCACAACAGATCCCCTTGGTTGCTAGGTTCTAACCTCATCATGTCACTTCCCTCTCCACTGACCGGGCAAGTTAACAGTTTGGACTTCAACAGCCTTTTTTCCTCGCTAAATCTGATAGATGACCGTGTGGCCTCCTTCAAACAGGCTGGGGAGGATGGAATTTATAACGTGGCAGTGACTCCCCTCTAGGTGGCAATATTATGACGTCAATTCTCCAGCATTCACCAGCACTTTAGTGAGTATTGTAATTTTTATAAGACATGTGCACGTATTATGTGAAAATGTCATATTAAATAATCTACTATGTCCTCATAAAATGACTAAATATTAAATATGACACTTCAAAAAAAATATACTACCAGGCTTGTGTACTGAACAGAATGAGTTCATCTAACTCTATCACATACACACCTCCCACGTGTCAACTCCCACTCACCAACACTCAAACAAGTCTATTATACAGTGTTCCACAATTCTCCTACCACCAATTAAACCTCTCAGCATTAAAAAAGGTGTTCACATGTAAATGAAGACTGGAAATGCTCTATCAGAAAATAGTGTGAAGAATGGAATTTCACTCATTTTGAACAAAATCTAAAATATGCCTTCCTCTTGTTGCTCAAAAACACATTTCTTACTTCCAGCACTTTCCCCTCTGCCTTCAAACAGGCCAAGGTTAGCCCTCTACTCAAAAACCCTCCCTTAGCCCAGCCGTCCTCCAGAACTACAGACCAGTATCACTGCTACCCTTGTTTTCAAAAACAGTTGAACGCGCTGTATCTAACCAACTGTCAAACTTTCTCTCTCAGAACAACCTGCTTGACCTCAAGCTTCAAGACTGGCCACTCCACAGAGACTGTCCTCCTGTCAGTCACCACTGCCCTCCAGTATGCCAGAGTGGCTTTGAGTTCATCTGTCATCATTCTGCTGGACCTTTCTGCAGCATTTGATACGGTTAACCATCAGATCCTGCTCGCCAGACTTTTTGAGATGGGCATCACTGGCACAGCACTTCAGTGGATCTCATCCTACCTATCGGGAAGATCCTACCAGGTCTCTTGGGGAGGCAAAGTGTCAGGCCCCCACCAGCTCTCCACTGGTGTCCCACAGAGTCTCTGTCTTTGGACCCCTACTCTTCTCCCTGTACACCACCTCACTTGGACCGATCATCACCTCCCTGGGCTTCTCCTACCACTGCTACACTGACGACATGCAGCTGTACCTGTCGTTCCCCCCAACTGATCCGGGGATCTCAGCAGAGATGTCTGCCTCACAGACATCTCCTCCTGGATGACCAAGCACCACCTCCGGCTGAACCTCAGACAGAACGAACAGAACTTCTCATCATCCCGGCCAAACCCTTCATCTCCCACGATCTCTCAATTACTCTGGGATCAGCGACGGCGACCCCTTTATCCTATGTTAGGAACCTCGGGGTGACCATGGATGAGGAGCTCTCCCTCACAGCCCACATTGCTGCAGTCTCCCGGTCGTGTAGATTCACCCTCTACAACTTCCGGAAGATCAGGCGATACCTGTCTGAGCATTCCACCCAGCTGCTAGTCCAAGCACTTGTCCTCTCCAAGTTGGACTACAGCATGTGCAACCCGCCCTCTCCAGAGGATTCAGAATGCAGCAGCCCGCCTGGTATTCAATCTACCCAGATGCTCCCATGTTACCCCGCTCATCATCTCCCTCCACTGGCTACCCATCACGGCCCGTATCAGATTCAAGACTCTGGTACTGACCTTCCGTGCGGTGAACGGCACTGCACCTGACTACATCAAGTCTCTCCTCCAGCCTTACATCCCCACCCACCACCTACAGTCTTCTTCTGACAACCGTCTGGTGGTCCCAACACAAGCTCTTCTCCTGTCTGGCCCCCACCTCCATCAGACACTGACTGTCTCCCCACCTTCAAGAAAAGGCTCAAGACGCACTTATTCCGGGAGTATAACGGTACTTATGAATGATTTGCTGGACCTGATGTTAGTTTCCTCCAGGAACACAATGACTCTTATTGAGGAACTTCTTGCTCTTGTTGGTTAGTCGTAACTGATTTAAAATTATTGTACTTGATGTGAAATATATTGTTGCTTGCTTTTTTACAGGTACACTCTTGCACTTTTGAGGTTCATGTTGTTTAATTGTAACTTGTTTAACTACATGCTCTTATGGTTCTTCCCTTTGGCACTTATTTGGTTTTTCACAACATATGCTTCTCGTTATGATCAGTGACCTATGCACTTTTGTAAAGCTCTTGGAAGTCGCTTTGGATAAAAGCGTCTGCTGAATGAATACATTTAAATGTAAAAATAGGAAAGGAGAGTTGTTGTTGCTGAAATATTAGCAGCTGTCCCTGAAACCTCCAGCCATCACACCCAGGTGGCTAAGCAGTCCTGCAGTAATGGAGGGGGGTACAGGTGCAACTTCCACTTAATGGAGGCAAAGAATTATAACCATTGGGTAAACCCTTTTTAGCTGCAACATTACATAACCATCCAACAGCACCTGACCAACAAGCTTTTTGAACAGAATTTACAACACCAACTGAAATAGACAGCGTGGGTGGAATAATTGTAGGGCCTGCAAACAGATTGTTTACAGCTGGGCTGGCATCTGATGCTTGTCGTCATTAACTGTTGTCAGTAGCGCACATTTCTATTCATGAACAATAAAAAATAGAGTACAAAATGAAAGGGATACTTCTGAACAGCCCCTCATTCAGGGTTAACACCTCTGATTGAAGAAAATCTTGTCATGTGGATACTTTTGATCTTGCATTTTAAAACTCAACTTGTCTCAACCCTTTCCAACCCCTTTTCATAGCTGGACAGGTGTGACAGCTTTAACGTAATTCCACAATAAATGTATTGCTGCATATACTGTTATATGAAACAAATACACACTAACACCAACTGGAACTGAAAAACATCCTTTTATTGAATTCCGGTCTGAACACTATGATCTGGGTCTCTCCTTCTTGCCTTTGTACAGGGCCAGGAGTGACACATTAGCCACCTTGACCACCTTGAATCTCACACCGGGAATATCACCGACGGCGTGTCCCTTACGACCGAACCCTGCCACCAGCACTTCATCGTTCTCCTGAAACACAAAGGAACACATTTCACCTAGACAAACAGACTTGAAGACATTAAATCAGACCATGCATTACCATCGGGCAGGTTAAAGACCCTTGTGGCCATGAACTTAAACAGGCCTTTAAACTCAATCAATTTATACAGGTACGACCAATTCATATGCAATTCTTAAAACATCCTGTGAAACAAGACATGTATAAAAACCATGGCACGGGAAACAACCAAATCCATATGGCAACCAAATGTACCTCAATGAAGTTCAAGCAACCATCATTGGGGACAAAAGCGGTGATCTTCTTGCCGTTCTTGATGAGCTGGACCCTGACACACTTCCTAATGGCAGAGTTGGGCTGCTTGGCTTCAACACCACTATAATGAAGACCAACAGAAAAAAGTCAGCGATAACAATTTTTTGAAACCATCAAGCATGTCATGCCAACAAATAGTGGTACACATGCTTACACTTTCTCAAGGACGATGCCCTTGGCGTGGGAAGCTCCTCCGAAGGGGTTAGCCTTCAAAGCAGTTCCAAGATGGGCTTTCTTGTATTGTTTATCATGCCATTTCTGCTCACGACGATGGTTACGCAGCTTCCTGGCTGTACGCAGACCGCGACACTTTCCTATTGGATACAGAAGAGTTTAATAGGTTAATTATGGTACAAGAAGTCTGTAAGCATCTCATTATCGACCTCCTGCACTGAACTGAATTCGACGTTAGCAACCCCAGACAGTTCGCATTATTTCGGCTTGGTAATATGTTAGCAACCTGACGTGGACACCGCGGCCAGACAATTCTGAACATAAGTCTTTAGTTGGTAAAACAAACAGCAGTCTGACTATGAAATTACACAGATTCGCGGAATCACATTTTAATTTGGTAATTTTATGATAATTACAACAGAAAAATATTTTTCTAGCGGACGTTAGCTAGCTAGCTATCCTAGCCCGAGTCCCATCAGAGAGCCATGTTCTGGCCCTCTCCACGTTGCGGAGCTCGTTATATGATAGACCGTGAAAATAATGCTACTGGAGGATAAAATGGTTGCTGTCTAGCAACAATACTGACACAAATCATTAATAAGATATTAAGAAATTGTGCCGTTATTAGGAAACGCTGTGACTAAAGGACTTGATGTGTAAAAAGTTGAATAATTCTCGTACCCATGTTTGCAGATTACGAGCCTGGGCTGGAAAGGAAGAACCCAAGAAGCACCGCGGCAATGTCTACTCTGAGGACCCAAAGGTGTCTAAGATTGTGCCTGTTAGTTTTATTGTCGTTGGCGGCATACTTTTTTACATCCAGGGAGTGTACTCTTTCTATATTCTTCCCTTTGATAAACTTAGTGATCGATTTAATATAAATTGGCTGTTTGAATGCGTATCATGCCATTTGTCCCGTGCACGTGATAAGTATAAATAAGGTTTCATAAACATTTGATGAATGTATACTATTTGTATGTATAAAGTAGAGACATCAATGGCATTTTTATTGCACCATAATATAATTTGATCAGCTGTCAGTTAGATACCAGTGTTGTATTGTCACTGGACTGACGTCTTTTTCGTCAGAGGGTTTTCTATTAAGATGCAGAACTCTTCATCAGAAATTCACGATTCATTAATTTCACTGCCGGTGTATCTAGGTCATGCCCGTTTTCAAATAATAAAACATTGACCTTGAGTTTTTGAAAGACTGAACTTCATTGATAGATTTTCATGACAGATTTAAAAGGGTTTTTCTTTGTCTCGTGTCCCTCCTCTCTCTCTTCCTCTCTCTCTCTCTCTCTCTCTCTCTCTCTCTCTCTCTCTCTTCTCTCTTTCTCTTTCTCTCTCTCTTTCTCCCTCCCCTTTGTGTGTGAGGACAGACAAATATATGTGAGATTGATTGATTGATTAATTATGTGTGTGTGTTTTGTGTCTGTTGTAATCTGACAGTGTGTGACTATAACCCCGTTTACCTTCCCCCTGGATGCCTATTGGCTGCTGCACCTGTCACTCTGTGGGGTTTATGGCTTCGGCTGTTATCAAAGCAGATTATAAGCAGTTCTCATCTGAGGCAGTCTCATCTGGCCGTCCCCATGGCTAAACCAGAGATCTTTATGTTTTTTCAGTTATTATCATTCCTTGTTCTGCAATTCTCTTTGTCTTTTGAACAAGTGCCTGCTATAGGGGAGAGGAGGTAGGTGAAAAGGGCTATTTTAACTCTGTGGGGGGAGGAAATATGTAGGCATTGATGCTGTGCAGCCGGGGGCTGGGGATCTCTTACTGTGGTGTGATGTGGACCATAGGAATGATAGGAGATGGATAGTAGGAATGTTTGACTAGATTCGGTTAAAAGCATTTTTTTCCAGCTGTGCTTTTCTCACATGTATAACCATCATTTTAAGCTCTTTTTATTTGCGATGTGCTGAAATAGAGCAAGAGCTGCAATCAGAAGTCTGGCTGTGTCAGTGAAACACTAGAGAAAATCCATCATTGTTGGACCGAGGGAGTCAGTTTACATAGAGCAAATCTATATGTGCACTATAAAAATAGGCTCTTATGAAAGCTACAATGGTGTTGAGAGGGGATCACATTATTTCTGCCATCATCGGTCGTTTGTGCCATAAAAGCATTTGTGAATTCATTCCTCGAAGGTGGCAAATGTGAATTGCTGAACAAGGTAAAACAGCATTATTGCCATTGTACAAAAAGGAGTATCCCTTCAGACCTTGGAACTCCATCTTTTTAGGATTTTCCATTTCCATTATGACCCATTGAATTGTACCGAACAAAGAATTGTAGACTGAACCCTTTGATGTACATTTTGTCTTAAGGAAGTAGATGGCCCATTGGCCAGCTCACATGGTAGAAGTCTAATTAGAATTGTTACATTGTCAACCAGGTGACTGTAATCTTTCACTTTTGGCATATGTGGCATCTCAATCAGACTGACATCTACGGCCTCCAACCTGACTGGGAGGCGGGCTAGATGGGGCCCCAGGTGGTCTCTCAGAGACCAAATGGAAAACTGGGCAGCAGAACAGCGTCTCACAGTAGTGTAATCAGGGCGTTATGGGACAGCTCTCCACACGCGCAGCAGTTAGGTTGAAACAGGGCCAGCAACAACTTGCTCTCTACCGCATGTGCTGTACATGCATTTAGTATGTTGTACCTGGCAATATTAGTAGTGTATGTTTCAAGAATTAGTTTCAAGCATTTTCAGGTGCTGCACAGTGTCAAGGATAACATTTTCATCATTAAAAGCTATGGGCGTTTTAGAGGAATATCGTTTTCAAGTTTGTGAGTGGTTTGGTATATGTTTCTTACAGTAGACATTCCTATACACAGACTGCTCAAGCATGTTGTAAATAGATTCTCAATTCAGAGCAACATTTTGCATTGCCCAACAAGATTGTGTTGTCCTAAACATAGATGAAATCAAATGGATTAAATCAGACATTTTGAAGGCTAACCTGTCTATATTTGTGAGTGGGGTTTGTGCTCACCTGTCAGGGTAAATGTGACTTCATCCAATGGGGTTGTAAACAAAACAACAACAAAAACATCCCTTCTAATTTGTAATTGGCAACATATTGCCTCCAGGGCATTAGGCCATTTAGGCCGTCTAGGTTGGCGCCTGCACAGATGGGGCTTGATGACCGCATGTAGGGCAGCGTGGACTTTAGCCTTGGCTGAATTTGATTTGCCGAAGCTGGGATGCTGAGCGGCACTGGCCAGGGTGTAGTCTAAAAACGGACTGTGAAATCTCCCCCTCGTTGAACGTGTGCATGACAGACAAACGCACCGTGTGGGATGAGTGAGAGAGGGAGGGAGTGTCACCCCGGGTGGGCGGAGCAGAGGATTGTATTGATTATATAATGCTGCTGCCTTGTTCAACAAAGATCCCACATGTTCAAGAGCCGCCGGTGACGGCAGCACAGCGCTGATGCCGGGAGGGAGGGGGAGACCACAGAAGGGAGGGGCAGGGGCAGGAGATAGTTCTATTTAGAACAGAAGTGTCTGTTCAGTCAGTTGAAAGCTCTGGTTTGGTGTTGGCAGTTGATTGTGTTGACAGTCATAGTCTCTCCCTGCCCAGATCACGGAGCAGCACATTGAGGTCGATGCTTGCGCTCAGATAAATGATTACTCAGTGTTTAAGGACAGCATCTGCTGGAGAGCATGGAGCCCTGGGCTCCTCGGCAACTCCCAAACGACTTGTTATATCCCTGAATCCAGTCATCACAGATCCACAAAAATTGGCTTTTATTGCCAGCTACATTTCAGACAGACGCTAATCACACTTTTACTGTGTTTTAGAGGTCTGTTTTATTGAAGAATAACATGACATAATAGTAATATACGGTCAGCACATATACAATAACTACCCCTTTAAATTTGTATTAAATGTAGACTTGCAGCCACGATGACATGCAATATGTGCTTTACTGTGTGTTCCGCTGCTATGGTTCACTAGGATGGTAGTGTAGCATCCCTACAAAACACGCCTATCCAAAAGAGTTACAGCATCGTACAGCTGTTCTGATAAAGGACCTCTTTAACCCACAAGATTAAGAGAAGGAAGACTGTGTGAGACCGTATGGTAGACCAGCGCATCTTCTCTGAGATCCCAGACATGACTGGTGGACAGGCAGCCAGCCCCACTGATCCTCCTTTGCGGTTAGACGGACAGGGAAGCTTAATCTATCACAGCCTTAATCAGGTTTTCCCAATCTCCCAAAGCTCAATTCATCTGGCATTATGGCAGTGATTAGATATTTAAACAGTTAGACTGAGGATAATCTCCTTACACTGTTGAGGAAAGCACAATAAGAGCAAACCAGGTCCAGGACATGACTGGTGAGGGTGTGTCATCAGTTCAACAGTAGCTTACGATTTAGGGAATTACTGTATTTAATCTTCTATGGTTTTGTAAGGTTGTCCCTGATTCGGAGCAGAACTTTATGTAAATGTACAATAAATATGTAGGCAAACATGATGGGCCTAACTTGCCACTGACATTACAAATGTACTGTTCATGAATCATCCTCATGTACAGTATAATGTTGACTGTATGAGGAGGATTTCTTTGTCAGTCCCACTCTTGACTCCTTCCACATGGGGTGATTCAGTCCAGAAGGGCTTAGATTATCTTTATTATACCATGCGACTATATATCTCGGATTCAAACATTGATCTCTATGCAGTATCTTAAACCCCTTTCAAATCTCATGAGAACAATCTTGCCATTGTTTAATTTTGAGCAATGTGTTTATATCTTCTGTGTCCACAGCTTCGATAACTCCCCGTCCCGACATATCCGGCTAAAAGATGGTGAGTTGTTGACCTCATTCTATATATAAATCCATTCTTATGAATCACAAATCAAAAATGAACATACGAATGAACAAGCAGCTCCCAAGCATCAATCATTCAGTTTGTGTTTGGATTCAAACAATCGTCAACCTTCTTTAGTCTTTCTCTGAACTTTGCAAAAAGAAAAAAAACATGAATTGTAATGGAATGACACTAACGCAAACCTGCTAAAGTACTGGACACATACTGGACTGTACATTTTATCCTACTTTTCTCATCGTTTCCCCAGACAACCCAGACCTCAGTGAATCCAATGAGGGAAGTGCTCTACTTGGAGAGGAACTCCCCCTCAAGAGAGTACCTCAGGTAAGCCTGACAATGCAGAACACTACGCTTCTAGGAACTCACCCCAACCCCGAGTGACCCAGCCAGAGAGAACACACTTCTTTCTTGACCACATCAAATTAATCCCACATACATGGCATATTTTCAGCAAGATCAACAATCCGAATCACTGCCAACAGTGTTATATAACAAGATTATTTTATTCCTAAAGCACAAGCGCCACCCTTACACAATGACTTGTTTATGGATGTCCAGCCTCCCAAAAGGAAATGAAAAAGCAATACATGATAAAAGAGCCTCAGATTATCATTGCCAGATAATTAACTTACTATTTAATCTCTCTCTTTTCCCTCCCTCCCTCCCTCCCTCCCTCCCTCCCTCCCTCCCTCCCTCCCTCCCTCCCTCCCTCCCTCCCTCCCTCCCTCCCTCCCTCCCTCCCTCCCTCCCTCCCTCCCTCCCTCCCTCCCTCCCTCCCTCTTGTCCCTGTTCCCCCCTCCTCTCTCCCTGTCCCTCAGCCGTATGGAGGGCCCCTGTACTCCCCTCGCCGAGCCAAGCGAAAGCTGCTGCAGACCCCTGCCAGCTCGTCTCTCTTCTCTCCCCTGAACGTGGTGTACAACGGCAAGCCCTGCATCCTCTTCAGGGCCAGGAAGTTGGCCGTCAGGTACAGGAACAGCACTTTGGTGGACCTCACTGAGAAGGCATTTGGCTCCAGTGCACAGATCGACACTAAGGGTTCCGTGTGCAGCAAAGATAAAGCCACGTAAGTCGACTAGACACAGTCACTTTGTGTGATATCCTGTTGTTAACCACAGCCCATCTTCTTTACCATAACCAGTTGCTGGCTACTGATAGTTAAGGCGTTGATGACTTTAGTCCACTCCATCTTCTTATTCTATCAGGCTCATATTACGTTTTGGGGATGTTGAGGACTTGAGAGGACTCGTTATAAGGTTTGTTGCGTGGATACAGTCAGGTACTCTGTACAGTATTAGATTGTTACGGTTTCAAATAAAAACACACAAAAAAAACATCAAACTCTCTTGACCAGGTTGCAGATGTCCAACACATTCTACGAATCGGCGGGGCAGAACTGGTTCGCACTGGATAGTGTTCACATTCACTACAACTGGACACAGGAGGCTACGTTCAACGCCACCGATGTGTATGCCCCCTCCACCTACTCCTACCACTGCCAGCATGTGAGCAGCCTGCAGAAGTACGACACCCTGCTGATACCCAGCTCCAACACCGACAACTCTGCTAACTGGCACATCACTTTCACTGACTTCCAGGTGCGCTTCCTTTGTCCTTCAAGTAGATGTTACTAAATGCTTTTAAGTACGGCACCAGTGTGTATGTTGTATACAGTAGATTGGCTGTTCGCCCTAGGACAGATTGGGCTCAGACCAATCCAAGATTTAAACGTGTCGTCAATAGAGGCTCAAACATGTTCAAATTAGAACAGCTCATCGGTTAAACAGTTTAACTCTGCAAGATGAAAACATGAAGCTGGACCGGTTTAACGTGCCCCCCATTTCACCCTATAGATACAAGCATTCAACGTGCTGTCCAACAAGTTTGCCTCTGCCAGCGACTGTGCCACCTTCTTTACCCCCGCCATCCTGATGGGACTGATCACCTCCCTGATCCTGCTGCTGGTCCTGGCCTACGCCCTGCACATGGTCATCCACCTCAAGCACATCGACCACTACGACGAGCACAAGACGACCGTGTACTTCCCTCGCAGTGTCCCGGAGGCAGACTGCACCGAGAAAAACAGCTTGTAGGACAGGACTACGACTCCCATGTTCCACCACTGCTGAGCAGAAGGATGGAGACTGTTTTGTGCTGTTTACTGTCCTGTAGATCTGAGAGATAGAGAGAAAGACGGACCTCAAACTAGAGCTGTGTATTCCATTAAAACCTCCAGGAGGCAGGCTGAACTCAAGGTTTTAGCAGCCTAAGACCCACTCCCCAGCCCCCCCCCCCTCTCCCCCACCCCCTTGTTAAAGGAAATGGAACTCTCTGGAACGTTCACTGACTGATCTCATGTCTGATCCCACATCTTTGTCCGTACTGATGGACTTCCTGTTATATGCTACTTACATCACCTACAGAAGACAGTGCTGCAATGCCTTTGAATTGGTTTGCAGTGCACTCAGTATTGTGTTGTAGCTGTAGAGGTACTGCACCTATGGACCACACCTACAAGAAGATGTTAGAGGACTATCAGGACATTGCAAATGACAAATGAAAGACTGGTGTGACATTCTCTTTAGTGAAACTCATATTGATACCGTAAGCACAATATCGATTTATTCAAACCCATAATATGAGTAGCTCGGTCAAAGATTTAGTTGTCCATATACTCTATACCTTAGTATAATGGATAGTATTACTATACACTTTTATGTTATTCATTGTATAATAATACTCTATAATAATACCTACTCTACTCATCTTGTTACATTCTGATATTTCAGAGCTATTTTAGAGGATTTGGGCTTTTCATGGACTTGTGATTTTGTGAAAATGATACTACTGTCTGTAATGTCTGATTTTGTACATTTTTATTTCGAGTTTTTAATTTTGAAAATGTGTATTCCCACATGGTGGGCCTTTATTATTTTTCCGATTAAAACATGAGACGCCGAAACCAGTTCATGAAATCTGATACAGAAAAAGATTACACCAGCCTGGCGTTGTGTTTATGACATACAGCATGCCTTTGGACAAGAAAGACCTCTGCAACAATACTGATGGGTATAATTGTTCAATGTTTCTAGGTAGGGCGCTTACTATTGTTATGTATTTTTCTTTCATCTGACTATAAGCAACGTGTTTGGAAAAAATAAACCTCATTTGGCTCATGTGTCCTGTAGATCTTATGTAGTTCTCACGATAGGTGGCGGTACTGCACAAATGTTAATTCATTGGTAATAAAACCGGAAGATATACCTCCCAAATAGGAAGTTTGTTATTCAACATCACGTTGTTGTAGGTATAGTTCAGATCTACTAGGTGACGTCTGTAAGCCTTAACGCATATTGGACAGAAGCATCTTTAAAATAAGGTAACACTATACCTGTATTTATAGCTTTGTTTTGAGTACAATTTTGTCGTTGCGTTTCGCCAAAATACAAAGCTAGCAGTGGTCTATTTTATGCTGACTGGCTAGGTAGCTAGATAGCTAACGTTACCGTAGTAGCAAGCCATTACCGTCATTTACGTTTCTGGACTACTCATGCTTTCGGACTTATGAACTCGTTCACAACAGTCGCAAGACTTCTTTCGCGATACGTCGTGGTCAACACTTCAAGGACCTGTACCCATAATCCAAGCTGTCGTTTTTACACTAAAATGGACCGAGCTACAGTTAGATGTTTACCAGGGGAACCTAAACTCACAATTTCATTTGTCCTCGATGGCAGTCACAAACACATGCTCAGGGACCAAACGGAGGAGCTGGGGAAGTTATTGGCAAGGATCGCGAATAATGCAGCCAAGGGCCAGGGCAAAGCTAAGAAGTCCAAGAAAAACAAAAACCAAGCAACAGAACTAACAGAGCACTTGACTGTGAAGTTGTGTTTCAACGGGGACTTGGTAGCTGACGATGCCATGAACTCTGATGCCTGGCAGGATGGAGCCGTGTTGCACGTTGGGGATAGTAAATATACGGTGCAGAGGAACCCCCCAACATTTACCACCGCAGAGTTGCCAGCGTCTGTTCTCGCAGGCTTTCCAGTTTGCCCAAAGATAGAGATAGAATTTGGGGACCTGAAAGACTCCACCTTCACATGGTATAAGGAAAGTGTTGGCGAATTGCAAACTAACTGGATAGAAGTCGGCAACGAGCGAGTCTTTGTACCGTCTAATCTGGACATAGGGTTAAAACTGAAGTTGAAGTGTACACCAAAAGATGGGATCCGTTGTGGAGTAGACAAGGAATTAGTGTCCATTGGGGCTGTTGAGGCTGGACCAGGGACTTGCACATTTGACAACCGGCATATGTACACCAACAAGATTACAGACGAACAGACCATTAGAGTAGTGTCCTACAATATTTTGGCAGACATTTACGCCCAGACGGAGCTCTCCAAAACGGTGCTTTACCCCTACTGCGCTCCATATGCACTGGAACTTGACTACCGACAAAATCTAATTAAAAAAGAATTATCAGGTTACCATGCTGACATAATTTGTCTTCAGGAAGTGGATAAGGGAGTTTTCACTGACAGCCTTTCTCCGGCCCTTGATGCATTTGGAATGGATGGGGTCTTCAGAATCAAGGACAAGCAGCATGAGGGTCTTGCCACTTACTTCAGAAGGTCCAAATTTAAACTGCTTAGTCAACACGACATAGTGCTCAGTAAAGCATTAACTTCTGACCCAATCCATGCTGAGCTTTTGGAGAAGGTATCAGCCAATCCTGACTTGAAAGAGAAGGTGGTGCAAAGATCAACCACCTTACAGGTACTGAAAGCTTCATCAAATCCGATATTTATCATGAATGAGGGCTGAAAACTGCTGTGCCCCCAGACAGGGAATCTAGATGGATTTGTAGTCAGATTTCCAGTCAGACACCAAGCCACGAATGTTAGGTCTATGTGGTGGGTGTAAGTCTTACCAAAAGCCTCAACTCAGGCTTGCCTCATCTCCCAAGGGTTAACAAACCATAGAATCTCAGCTTGAGACAGATTTAGCCAGGAACATTAAGCTTCTCTTGATCTTATTCAATGCCTAGAAGCTAGCGGTTGACTTTGGATCAAAGAAAGGCAAGTATACTTCAGTTCATGACAATATTGCTTTTGTCTCTCGGTGTAGGTGAGTGTGCTTCAGTCCCTTAATGACTCATCCAGGAAAATCTGTGTTGCAAACACTCATCTCTACTGGCATCCTAAAGGTAATTTCACAGCCACAATGACTCCAATATCCTTAAGCCTCTATGGCCTATATGCTAATGTGAGTATGTGTCCTATTCACAGTCTCATGTAAGGTCTGTTGATCTCAGGTTAGTCTAACTATTCATGTTCTATTATACATTTGCACTTATTGATAAGCTTACTCTTCCATGCATGTTCTTAACAGGTGGCAACGTCCGACTCGTACAGATAACGGTAGCCCTGAGGCACCTGAAGCAGGTGATATCAGAAGTCACCTCAGAGGTTCCTCTCCTCTTCTCTGGAGATTTCAACAGCACTCCATCCTCCGGCCTGTTCCAGCTCTTCAGCCAGGGGGCCGTCCCAGAGAGTCACCCAGACTGGGGCTCCAGTGGCCCCCAGGAGGCCTGTCCCATGGAGGCCTCCAACCCCTTCAGGCTGGACAGCGCCTATGGGGAGCCCGCCTACACCAACTATGTGGGGGGCTTCCATGGCTGCCTAGACTACATTTTCATAGACCCTCAGGCACTCCAGGTGGAGCAGGTGATACCGCTGCCTAGCCACCAGGAAGTCACCACTTACCAGGCTCTGCCCAGTGTGTCCCACCCTTCGGACCACATTGCACTGGTCTGTGATCTCAAATGGAAATGATTGTGGAACTTTGCAATATTCAGAATAAATGATCAGTTTATCTTCACTATTCAGATCTGAATTGGAAATAGTTGGAGTGGCTGTACTGATGTAATGGTCATATATATATATATATATATATATATACACACGGAACTATGATCCTTTGAAAGGGTTTTTAGCAATTATCTGACAAGAAAATATGTTGTCTGCAGTTTCAGATATGGCCAATACTTTTTAATATTGAAAAGGACAATTAGATCCATTTGTTGTTACATGTATTTATTGTTTAATCAAATAAAAGCAAGCCTATCTAATTACATCAACATGAATCCTACTATTCACTTGTAGTACATCAATTGTTTCATGTAGTACAATTAATGTTGCTATGCATTTAGTCTAAATTGAATACATAAATATTTTGAGGTAGACAAATAATAAAGTAAAGAGCAACATATATTCAAACAACCCCATTATTCTCCAATAACTGAAGTGCAATTATGTTGTATCTGACTTATTAGTATGTCAGAGTGAGTGCTAGTGGTTGGTGATCTGTCCAGCAAGCCAATCCAATCCCTCTGTAAGCCCCGTGCCTTGGGTTGCACATGTGGCCTGGACCAACCACTGTGGATAGAAAGGACAGCATTAGTATGACAAACCCAATCTTGTGTTGTTATCTAAACTAATCAAACTCAAATATTCACTCAATTTGATTTTACATCAACTTTTGTATCAGATTCAGAATACTTGTTAGCCAGTTTCATTACTTTCCCTAATCAAGGAATCGTGTAATTGAGGCTCAAATCACTGTCCAAACCTACAGGTGTTTTGAGGGTCCGCAGGCCCAGAGAGTCTGTGATGTCACAGACAGTCATGGCATGAGGCAGGTCCTGCTTGTTGGCCAACACCAGTAGAACCACATCCTGTAGTTCTGCTTCCTCCAGCTGCACAGGAGGAGAAAAGACAAGGAGTGTTGCTTTAAAAAAATTATCCATGACATCTTATGCTATTTATCTTGCTTGTTTTTAAGTGTCCTGCTCTGTGAAGTTTTCGAGAAGGAGGTGAGTGAACAGGAGACTAACGAACCATCATGTGTAGCTCCTCAGCAGCCAGCTTTATTCTCTCAGGGTCATTGCTGTCCACCACATAAATGATACCCTGCATCACAAATGACACAGACAGAAACAACTATGACAATTATGAATAAAACTATGACAGAACCTTTTGAGCTTTAAAATCGACATTGTAATGTCCTTTCTCCTAGCTTTTCAAGATTGTACATTTTAAAAGGCTCTTTACCTGAGTGTTGGTATAGTAGTGTCTCCACAGAGGTCTGATGGTGTCCTGGCCACCCACATCCCACACAGTAAAGCTAATGTTCTTGTACTCAACAGTCTCCACGTTGAACCCTACCAAAATTAAACGACCTTTGAGCTACACAATATGTAAAACGAGCAAAACCATTGTCAATAATGCTATTGATTCCGTGCTTTACATTAACTATTAACTCCATTTGTATATGAAAACATTTCGTAACCTAAAACATTTTCCAGTGGTCAATTGTTGCTTATTTCACCTACCGATAGTGGGGACTGTTGTGACAACTTCTCCTAGTTTTAGTTTGTACAGGACTGTAGTCTTCCCCGCAGCATCCAAACCCACTATGAAATAAGGCAAAAATAATCACTTATTGCCAAAGCTGTACGCTCACAATTAAAATAATTTAAACAAGTACAAGTCGCATAAACATAATGCACGTCATGAATTTTAATCAAGCAGAAATTACAGCTGCCTATTATAAGTTACTCACCCATCAGAATTCTCATCTGATACTTCCCAAAGAAACGTGAAAATAGTGTTGAAGCAATGATGCCCATTTTCGAAGGTTAATTTTGCCACTTAAGTAGAAACTGAGTAGGTTATGTACCTTTCTTCAATTGTGGTTTGCTTTTATATGCGCGAATAGGTGACTTCACTTAATGTCAATCGTGGCCATGTCATGCTTGTACACATAAACGGCGTGTGCGCAAATTATGCTGTGTCTTTTTTCTCCATGTCACTTTCGGTTTGTTGGTCCCGTACCATTATGTCTATGCCGTGAACGCGTTTACAGAAGTAGGAAGTAGAATTAGGACGATAAATCACCACTCAAATGCAGGGAGATGGATGTTTATTCATTCATAGATCTTCCTGTCATTGAAAGCGATTGGTTTTAGTAGTTCAGAAAGTGGTCGGCCTACATTTAGTGGTAATGGCTTTGATACAAAAAGAACATATATGAGGAAACGTTATAAGGGTAAAAAATATGTAGGAACACCCAAGTTACAGCTTAACCATGTGCTTTTGTTAACGTTATTCTAGTTTATATTAAACATTAAAGCCCATAGAAGTTATTGCCATACTCCTTATTAGTAAGACAACTTCTGTCACTGTAAAATAATTATCATTATGCATGGGCTAAATCTTTCTTTACAACTTTATGTACAAAACACTATTAATCAATGAGCGGAATATGTGAATAACCCCCTATATAAAATTCAAACTTGTTAAAATAAGCATTTTCGACATATAAAACATGGTTGCCCAACAACCGATAGTCACAGGTTTTTTCAACCATTATTTTCCTCCAAGAAGAGATCATCAGTAAAATTCATGATTTGAATGGTGCTTCCTAAAAATCTCTACGGTCAGAATGAGAACGTTATCCCAGGAGTGCGCATAATGTATGGATGCAGTCACAACACATCACATTGAGTTGCATTCAAAACCCTTCACATTATGATCAAACGTGCTGATATTCAACATAACCTAAAACAAATCAGTCTTTGGTTTTCTTCTCTGGTTTCTCCTATCACATACCCCACTAAGGCACCTGCATGATCTCCAAAAATAGACGATTATAATGGATTCTAGAACACACCAATTAAGTCAGAATGTAACTGTTGCATTTCAATCTATTTCCGAAAACAAAATGTTGTTTACAGTTGGAAAAACGGCTAAATCTTAATGCACAACATATATTCTGTAGTGAGGTCCTACACGTCCCGATTCAGCAGACGAAATTAAGATTTTTCTTCACTGTCTCCCAGCTCACTCGCCAAGTTAACCATTTTGAGGACAAAAAAGTACAGTATAGGAAAAATTAGAAAACCCAACCAACACCTCAAAGCATCACAACTTAAATCCTAGAAACAGCTCTAATACACAATGGTCAATGGTCAGACAGAAGGCACAAGGTCAGAAGTTTTTGTTAACTCTACACAGCCGATTATGCCAATGCTTGTGTTTATCTGCAAAACCACCATTTAAAAAACCCCAAATGTTGTGAACATTTTGACATTTCAATGTCAAATTTAGACCCAACTCGGAAGATAAGGGTCTCAATGAGGGTGCCATGCAATACTGTCTCACAAACAGAACTTGGTCAGATATTCTTGTAGACTGTAGACAGCCCTGGGGACACAGCAGTGCAACGTTTAAGCCACTTGTTGAATCTGAAAAGCCTTACATTGGTTTCCTTGCAGCTTCTCTCCTCACGTCGAAGGACTCGCACCTGAAATCTTATCTTCTAGTACCTGACTCCAAACAAATAGGGGGAGGAAGACAGGAGTCTATGCAAAGCTTTTGAGATTCGACCACAATAGACACCTTGGCCAACATGGTGATGCCTTAGTGTTCCTTCATACATCAAGACCTTACCGTTTCTCTCACTGAAAACCGGCACCACATACCCTGGGATTCTGGACTTTAAATCTATACTTGGATGACTTTATTGCACCTTTTGTAAAAAAACAAAAAAAACACGAACCTGATCGCTATTGGCGTATGCTTGTAGAAGTTTCTGTCATAAATCTCTTAAATCTTTCCCTTTTGACGAGGGCTCTATGCAGGCAGGGCCTGGTTCAGGTCAGAGCCCAGAGAGACAGAGCACCAGAATGTTCTGGAAGCTTCAGCCATGTGGGTGGTAGTTATGCTGTGTGTGTATGTGTGTCTATATGATCACACAGCCCTTTCTACAGTATAAAGCACTTCTTGGCTTTTACCTTGAACTGAATGATCCTTAAATGCATAATCATTCAGGTTGTTTTCTCCCTCCTCTCAGCAATGCCAGCATTGCACGATGTGGGCACGCAGATTGAGAAAGGTGAAGAGGTGAAAAAAACCCCACACACAGTTAAAAATCTAGTGTTCAGTTCAGCTGGACTGGGTCAGTCAGTGGGCCCCTAAGCACCTCTAGGAGGGCTGTCAGTCTTATGGTGTAGAGGGCTTGTGTAGGATGCCTTGCAGATCCTCGGGCAAGGCCAGGATCACAGCCTCGATGTGGGACTGGAGTTTGGCCAGGGTCCCTGGTTGGACTGGTAGCTGGTCTTTTTCTGCTTGGGTCTGAAACACATATATACACACACATATATATATATATATATATACACACATATATACCGTCGCATAAAGCCACTGAATTGGTATAGATTTTAAAACTTGGTATAGATAATTTTTATGCACGGATATGGCCACATTTACATCACAAACAGCTGTGTGGAGGATCCAGTACTGACCAGTTTGTCTTTCAGCTTCAGAACCAAGTCCACCGTCTCTACCTCTGTGTGTTTCTGGATGCGCAGCTGCAGATCCTGAAACAGCAACGAGGGAAGAATTCAGGGACGGAAGAATTCAAAAGTTCAAGAGGGATGGAGACAGTTGAAAATGGCCATAACATCTCAATTTGCCCGTCCACCCAACAATTCCTGTCTTTGTGTCTCAGTTTTCATGAGGGGGAGGTCATGTGACTCCTTTCTGTTCAGCGTGGATGTGGACAGCGGGTTCTGACCTCGTCACACAGGGCCTCCAGGTGAAGGGCTTCCAGCTTCTGCATCATCTCTCTCCGCCTGTTCCGGAACCATCCGTCAAAGTTGGGGGACTTGAGGAACTGTCTGCAGGTCGACACAAGAACGTCCGGTTAGGGAGAAGGTCCACCTGGGAGGACGTCCTGTGAGGAGCACTAGATGAACCTACCTGTAGAGGCCCATCCAGTCTCCTTTGAGGCGTGAGGTAAGCTGAGGACCGGCTTTCTCTAAGGTCTTCATGAACTCCTCCTGGCTGAAGGGGCGCAGCTGGGGAGGGCTCTATGGGTGTGCACAAACACACACACAGAGACACACACACACACACACACAGAGACACACACACACAGAGACACACACACACACACACACACACAGAGACACACACACACACAGGGGTTAGAGAGACGAGAGAAGGCACATATATACAGCTACTGCCTTTTGGACTGCACGGGTCCCGCTCACCTTCCAGGGAGAGATGGTTTTCTGAAGGGGCATCAGGCTAGCCACGTAGCGCTCCTATCAGATACAACATGAGTCAGAATCCCCAATACTGCTACATGCCTGGCTAATGAACACTTAAAAAGGTTACAAAAGGTCATAGGAATGCTGCCCACCAATGGAATGATGAAGCTCTGAGTCAGCTCCAGGAAGTAGCGTCGCAGGATGGCATTCTGGGCCTCAGAAGGACGCTTCTGCTGAACCCCCTGTTGATTGGACAGGAAAAGACAAAAAAAACAAAGAACAAACCTCGTAACCCCGACTGGCAAATCCTTTAAAGACAGCTCATCTGCAGATGCCTTGTATGGCTGCCTTGGATGGCTAATAAAACCAGTTTTAGGAGTTCCAAGTGCGTCAAGCACATGCAGGTTTACCTTCAGCAGCTGCTTGATGATGTCCTCGTCTTTATTGATGAACGGCTTGTACGCGCTGTACACACCTGCAGCACAGCACAGAGACTACAGCTGGAACACCCGAGAAGACAGGCAGACGAGGAGCGCCAGAATCAGGCGTGAAGGAAATGGGGGGGGGGGGGGGGGGGGGGGGCGGGTCACCGGGGGAGATGCCCGCACGTGTCTCACCTGGCTTGGAGTCTAGCGTCTTCAGGTTCTTCAGTTTCTTCACCTTCATCTGCTTGGCCATCTCCCCTGTAGACACGGGGACAACACACTCGCTAACTGTCCAGACGTGTGTGTGTCTGTGTGCTGGGCGGGTTTAGGGGTTTGTGTGTCTGCATGGAGAAGGGCTGTTGGGGCTGCCTACATCCGTTTACCTGCTTGCTTCATGTCCCCGATTCGAATGATGTGCGGCCAGTGTTGGAGGGTTTTGGCGAAGAAGGGGTTCGTCACGCCGAGGATAACAGAGGGCCTGTGTGCGTGTTGGAGAATGGGAGAAAGAAAAATCAACGACATGTTCTCCCATCCCCTGCCAGAGCTGACCAAACAGCCATCAGAATATAAATAGTGTGTGTGTGTGTGTGTGTGGGGGGGGGGGGGTGATGGTGAGCAGCTCTCATATCTGAGACTCCTCTCCTATCAAGCTGGGCGCCTTGTGGAGCACAGATAGAGATCCGAGCCAACTGACATACTCCAACCCTGACACTCAAGTCAGGTTCAAACGTTCACCCAGTCAATACCTCCTTTGGTACAAGCCAGACAAATAGACGGAGGGAGAAACCAGACAGAGCATCGGTTGTGAAGCAAAATCCTCCAGCAATATAGCCCTCGACTGAACCCTTTAAACAACCAAACGCTAATTGCTTGAACTTCCAGGAAACCAAAGCACAAAACGGAAAATACATATCCATTTAAAATGCAGGTGGAGAACAGATTAGATAGGCCACCGGTGGACATTAGTAAGTGTTTTCTCCAGAGAGGGTTACTCACGGGGCCTGCGTTCGGGTGGTGTACTCCTTAAACTCATTGTCGTGGATGGTGAAGTACGGACGGAAGTCACTGCAGTAGCGCAGGGGGGAGACACAGCTGGAGGCACACACACAATAATGTCAGCAACACCAAGAAAAAGACCAACAATTATCTTTACATAGCAGTGGATTTATTTGAATGGATCCTTTATGAAAATGCATTCACTTCCCGGAACGGTGTGACATGACAGATCTTAGATGTCGTAGATGTACTAGTGCATATTTCATATAAGATGTTAAGCTGTGCTGAGGAATGCTACTGGTCTCACCTGACCAATGCCAGCACTGTATCCGAGGACTCGGCTGGTGACGGTGCCATGACGACAAGTGCCTCCCCTAGCAACACCAGTTCCCACAACATCTGAATGTGGAAGAATACTGGGTAAAAGCACCTAGAAAGAGAGAGAGATAGAGAGTTAGAGAGAGAGAGGTAGAGAATGAGGGAACAGACAGGAGAAAGGGGCAGAGTAAAAATAAGTCCAGCAAGGTCTATGGAGGACAACAGAGATCAACCATCTTCCCTTGCACCCTTTCTATGAAGCACCACACAATCTCCCTGGAGAATGCCGTTACCATGGCAGCCAGGGACATAACCAGAACACTAAATGAGTGTGGCCACGCTGCTGTAGTGAGCATGCAGTTCCGCTTTGCACCACCAGAGGGCAGTGCAAGCCTGCGGCCCTGACGTGAACCCTGAGAGACAGACCAGTGGGTCGGGGGCTCACCTGAAGAGGTCCACCTCGTGGATGGTGGGCAGCACGATGGACACCAGGTTATCGCTCTGCAAACAAACGCAAACAACAGGGGAGGATCAGCTGATGGAGTCGACGCAGTGACGGGCGAGTTACGGCCTTTTCAGTTTGGATCACCTGTGTGGACTGCACAAGCTGAGAAGTCCCTGGTTTGTCGTAACAGGTCGGGATCCGAACCTAGGAAGAACCGTTCGGATTTAAATTACTATTTGCAATATATTTGAAGGTCCTTCTACCCATATAGGCCTATGTAGAACACTCGGGGGGGGGGGGGGGGGGGGGGGGTTAAGGGATTTACAGAAACTTGCATCTCAAATTCAGTGGAGGGGACAGCCATACCTTCATGACCACGCCCATGATGGGCAAGGTCAGTATCTTCCCTGGGTGTGGAGTGGGCCAGCGGTCGATGTCGTTGCAAGCTGTCGCACACGGAAACAACAGAACCAAATGAAGCGACGCAAACAAACAAAGGCGGGTTCAAACGGGCCAACTCAATGTCTGCCTCTCGCGGGGACCCATGATACCAGAACCTGGTCCTCCAGACCACAGGAGGAGCCAACACTCACCTGCTTCCAGACAAGGCTCCTGCTTCTCAAAGTACTCCGGAGCGATGAGCTTCAGCAGGGAGTGGAAGAAGGTGACGTAGGGCAGCTTGCTGATCAGGACCAGGGACTGGAGACGACCACAGACAGACAAAACAACCCTTCTCAACAATGTTTTTTTCGTTCTGTTGGGTTCTTGTTAGTGGCGTCATAGTGACAGTGACAAGTCACTAGAGGAACTGGCAGACTGACCTTTTGAAAGTAGCCTCTCTTCAGCGACTTATCCCGGACTTGCCTGAAGTAGACGTAACCATAGTAATGGCCCTGGTCTCTCTGGGGGAGAAAAACATACATCATTGCACACCAACAACTACAGACAGGAAGCAGAGAAACACAAATGATACATTGATAATACGACTGAATGATTATTTATTGTATTAGTAATGTAACAATCGGTAAGTGCATTTGTGTGTGCAAGTGCCCAGTATAGTGTTCCTGTCCATGTACATGTGTGGGGCGTGTCTATGTGTAATGTATGTATGGCAAAGAGGACCCATCCATGACTACCCACTGTACTGAGGTCCTGAGTCCTACTACTGCTAATACTAATGTATTCATTTAGCAGACACTTTTATCCAAAGCAACATAAAGAGGGAGGATTTGAACCTGCGACCTCTTGACCTCTTGAAATGCTCTAGCGCTGAGCTCCAGGCCTACCTTGAGGCAGACGGGGGCATCTCTGTCAAACTGCTCCAGGAAACATCCCATTGACGACTTTCTGGCCGAGGCCTGGCGGAAGCGGAAGCAGAACTGTGTGTCTCCAAGACAACCTGCCCGGCGGAAATCAGGAAGCGGAAAAGTACTTTGAGTCATCCGCGATGTCAAGGCTGCATATTTGGAATTCCAGTCTTGACATGAGTGAGTGTGTGTGTGTGTGTGTGTGAGAAAACTCTTATTCACGTCATGACATTCTCAGGGTCGAGGAGCGTACTCTAGCTCATGCCCAAAGACAGACATCTCAGACTAATAGAGACGACACTAGATTTCAGGATGATGACACGCAGGCCAGAGCTCAGCAAGCACAGCTCAGCAAGCACAGCTCCACCACACAGCCCCACCACTCAGCCTCACCACACAGCCCCACCACACAGCTCCATCGCACAGCTCCACCACACAGCCCCACCACTCAGCCCCACCACACAGCCTCACCACACAGCCCCACCACACAGCTCCACCACACAGCCCCACCACTCAGCCTCACCACACAGGCCCACCACACAGCCCCACCACACAGCCCCACCACACAGCTCCACCACACAGCCTCACCACACAGCCCCACCACACAGGCCCACCACACAGGCCCACCACACAGCTCCACCACACAGCCTCACCACATAGCTCCACCACACAGCCCCACCACTCAGCCTCACCACACAGCCTCACCACACAGCTCCACCACACAGCTCCACCACACAGCCTCACCTCACAGCCTCAACACTCAGCCTCACCACTCAGCCTCACCACTCAGCCTCACCACACAGCTCCACCACACAGCTCCACCACACAGCCCCACTACACAGCCCCAACACACAGCTCTACCACACAGCCTCACCACTCAGCCTCACCACACAGCCCCACCACACAGCCCCACCACACAGCTCCACCACACAGCCCCACCACTCAGCCTCACCTGACAGCCCCACCACACAGCTCCACCACACAGCCTCACCACACAGCCTCACCACACAGCCCCACTACACGGCTCCACCACACGGCCCCACCAGACACTGGGCCAGGAGGCAGAGAAAGGGGACGCTGGATCAGCTTCTGCTATAGAGGGCTGTGACAGCAAAGCCGGGTGGGTATTAAACTGGCACCTGGCGGGTTAAACCAATAACTCATTTGAGATGGATTGGAAAGGGCAATGTAACCAATTGTGGATAAAGGTCAAAATCCCGCACATTTGTTGGGAAATCTCAATCAATCAAGCCTCTATTGTGTGAGAATAACATAGTACTGTTTGGAATTGGATTCAACCATGGGAGCAGAGAGCATGTAAAGGAGGTGTGCGTGTTGACTTTGTGTGAGTGTGTGTGTGTGTGTCCGAGCTTAGTGTGCAGATCTGCAGGGTGTGAGAAAAAAGGGATTACATCATCATCCTGCTCCTCCTTAACCCTTTCCTCACCCCATCATCACCAAGGGGTTCCATCATTAAAAGCCCTCTTCCCCTGTCCTGCAACAAACTCTGTTGTTTCTGAGTAATCCTGTTCATCATATCAAGTTCAAGGTGAGTCAGACTGGGAGTCTCTCCCACTCTCTCTGGTACCATAACAGCAAACAGGGGGTTTACACTCTCTCTGGTACCATAACAGCAAACAGGGGGTTTACACTCTCTCTGGTACCATAACAGCAAACAGGGGGTTTACACTCTCTCTGGTACCATAACAGCAAACAGGGGGTTTACACTCTCTCTGGTACCATAACAGCAAACAGGGGGTTTACACTCTCTCTGGTACCATAACAGCAAACAGGGGGTTTACACTCTCTCTGGTACCATAACAGCAAACAGGGGGTTTACACTCTCTCTGGTACCATAACAGCAAACAGGGGGTTTACACTCTCTCTGGTACCATAACAGCAAACAGGGGGTTTACACTCTCTCTGGTACCATAACAGCAAACAGGGGGTTTACACTCTCTCTGGTACCATAACAGCAAACACAGGCCTGTGGGCTTATATTAGGACTGATTACCAGGTACAGCCTGACTGCTACTTAGTACAAACATGGATGCTAAAAGGAGCTGGTCTTAGACTAGTTTCTCCCATCCCTATAGGGTTATTCTATGGGTGTCTTGTGGTCAGGAGTAGATTCTCAGTGACTTGTTCTGCTTTCCTCAAGGAGTATGTGTGTGTGTGGTGGGGGAGGTTGTAATACAATCTCGACTCCTTGGTGTCTATACTGCACACTGCAGTTGGCAGGGGGGCGGGTCTTATGGTGCCAGAGACCCAATACTAGACACTCCTTCATACATTAGTAATGATCCCCAACACACATCTTTCAACGGTTGTACTAATCTCCAGGTATTTTCTGAGATGAAGCCTTTTGTTTGGATTAAAAGATACAGTATGTAAGTAAGTAAGATACCAGAATAGATGTGGTTGACCCACTGACCTTAACTTTGCCCTTCAGCATATATTGTCATTTTTATAATACAGAATATTTCTTGGCAATGATGACTCAGAAGATTGTTTTTGACTTGTGAGAAAATAAGTTATATGTCTCATCCTATGGTTGAAATTCCATGTTGTTGTTTTTTTATGTGGAGCATGTACTGTCACAGAATCTGGATTTTTGGGTTGATGAAAAGAATAATACTCATTACTAGGCTATAGAGTCCCTCTTTATGGGGCACAGCAGGACAATGTAGTACTCCTGGTTTTATTCAAATAAATAAGCTACACACTGCTATATTTAATATAACTCTTCATAGTTCATCACCCCCAAGTGGTCATCTATGTCATTGTCTTTTTTATCGAAAAACAAGGTCAACTTTGTATTAACGTCAAGGATGTTAAATTATAATGTTATACTATTTTATTCTTTCTTATGGGGACAACGTGCTTCAATAAATATCTATAAAACTATTTTGGCAGTCCTATTCACATTTACCTCAACCTCTAACCTATGCATGTTATTTTAGATCACATACAACTGATGTTATTGACACGAATGGCAACTGTATATTTCAACACATTCGAAAAGTCCGTGGTATTTATCCATACACTGTGGGGCAATGTGTGGGACTGAGAGCTTACCTGAATTTGAGTCGGGGAATGACAGGTAGCAAATGCTTGTTTTCTGAAACAAAACGTAAAGCATGCATGGTTAAATAATTGCTGCAACACCAAAAACGAATACACACTGCATATTTGACATTTCTATGAACTTACTTCTTTTTCTGACAGTTTGGAATGGTGTGGGTAGATCACCTACAAAAGAAAACAAATGTTTACAGCTACGAGCTAGATAACTTTTCAAGTTAAGCAGCTAACGTTAGCTTGCTAGTAACTAGCTAGAGCTAATGTTACGCGGTTGGTGAAATGGGCTATTCAAAGCCTTCGCTATGTTGATACTTATATAGCTAGTGTATTAGCTAACTTCAGCATGCCATATGTTTACATACATAGCCAACTAGCTTGTTAGCTAGATTTATTTGAATATGTCAGCATTTGTGTCGACAGCCGCCACACAAACTCAGGCCAACTCTGATGAGTCTTTTCGTCCTCACCTCTACCGCCTGTCCGAGTTCTAGATCGAACCCAACAACGCAAATACAATGAAGCCAGGTTGAAAACCGATCCCATGGTAAGAGGAGAGAATCCGAGGAATCGTCCTCCACCACAGGCCCGGCGGGTAACGTTATTTCCTCGGCCGGAGAGATGCTCACATCCTGCTCTTCTAATTCCTCCGACTCCTCGATTTGCTCTCCTATCTCTTCAGAGCCCTGCAAAGCCATAGCAATGCGCGGACCACAGTTCGTTTAAACAACGTTTATAAATATTCCGAATCAATATTTGCTTTGTTTTAGCGGTCTCGATTATCACTTAGTCTCATAAAACACATGAAACAGCTAGCTAGGCTAGTCGATACTTAGATTAGCACTTTTGCTTACACAGGGAGCACTGAACGTAGATCGTCATTGTACGTAACGGAGGTCCGTATTTGGGGCTGTATTCAAAACCCAAACACGTTTAAACATGTGAACCTTTGGAACACCTTCGTAGCACCTTCGTAGCAGACTTGGGTGCAAGTGGGCTACAGGTAATATCCAGATCCATAGAGAGAAACTTTTCCACACTCTCTCTATGGCTCTGGTAGTATCATGCAAATGTTTTATTACAATTAACACACATCTAGCGTACGCTACGGTAGGCCTACGCTGCGCTCACTGTAGTAGCTGCAGTGACTAAAACCTCACATAGTGTGTCTTTGGGTGCTGAGATGGGATTCAAATTGTAGCGTACAAGTAAAGGTTGTGTCCGTGGACCAGGAGAATTCACAATGTAAGGTCTGCGCCACAACGATGGTCATTTGACGTCTATAGGTTTGACCTTTATATTCCGAAGGGTGTGAAATCTAAAACATACATTGACAAAATGCACAAAACTTGTTGCTTGTTGGAAAAAAACTTTTTAATTTCAATGTTTGACACAGCAACACTTTTTTAAGATACATTTGCATTGTTATTTTCATCACAAAATTATTTTATGTAAATATAGGCTAGATGTTTGAACAATGTACAACTTAAATGAAATAAAAACAAATCATTATTGCAATTGTAACTTAACACATTGCTACTAGTGCGTCTACCATATGTTAATTAAGGCACGGACTTCTGGCAACCGCAGTATAATGAATCTAGGCTATAGCCAGATTCAATTTTGCTGATGCCAATGTCCACATACAAACTCTATAAATGCACCAATGCAAAGGCTCTGTGGGAAATACCTTTTCCCACCAGACCAGGCTTTACATGAATATATGTTATCAAATAACATATTTATTCTCAGCGAGCGAAACAATATCAATCATGATAAAGCATTTCACTGGTTGCAACGTAGGGCGTCCCGAGAGTACTAAACGAAGTTCCCTTATTCCACTGGCCGGTTTATGTGTGTATTCTTTCATTTCAGTATGGTGGCGGATACTTGCGGAGGAGGACAAGTACTTAGAAATTCCTCCCAGTTCATCGGTGGACGGCAGTAGCTACAACCCAGCTGACATTTATATCGGCAATGCAACATATGGCATAAACGAAGATTCCTCAGAAGATAATTGGACTGGTTGCTTGAGTGGAGCTGCAGCCAAAACTCTCCTCAGTTTTCCGTGTTTGGTCCGCGCTGACAGAGCCAGTTGATTAGCTGCCTCTTTACTAACGTTAGCTGGTTGATTAGCTAGCTAAAGAAGCTTGGTTAGCTAGAGCTAGTTGTTTTGAGTAAGCAATCTAGCTACCGACTAGTTACAGAGATTACGTATTGTCTTCAAAAGTAGCAAGGTTATTATCAAGATAGAATCACTGGATTATTTTATAAACTGATTGATACAGGGCGTTCATTAACAACTCGGAGAGGCCCGTGCACAGATCTTGGCCGGGCAGATGACAAGTTCGTCAGCGCTGAAATAGCAAGTAGCCAACAGCACTCAATCTCATCTCACGAGGACGTACAATAATACCTATTTGCGCAATTAGTTTTCTTTGCAATTTTGTTTGTGATTTAGATTCTTTGTACGTACTTATAGTACACTTGCTAGGGATTCAGGCCCATGTTTCCGAAACTATAGCTTTCAAGCTACTGTTCTCTCTAGCAAGCTAGAAGTGTAGCGGCTAGCGCTTAGCTAGCTTGGTGTAAAACTGTTGGGAGTGGTAGCTAGCTGGCTAGTGTAAGATTGCGCTGTCAACCAAGACGATCGAGTATCCACACGTGAAGTGTGTACATTGGCTGGCTATTAGCACGTAACATTGGCAAAAGTTGAATTCAAATTAACTACTTCGCTACCCATTAGCCACGGTCAAATTGGTGCAAGCGTTGTGTACCTTAATAGCGCCAAGGGGAACGGTGCATTAGTTGCCGACTGACCGCACAAGTCCTCAGTTGGGACGAGTGTCTGTCACTTAAGATTTTTTATTTATAAGTTAAGTTAGTTGGCACTGGTAAAATAATAAGGCGTAAACTAATTTGGCAATCCGGGTTTACCCCATGGGCTAAAGATTAACTGCTCATCGTTTCTCAAGATTGCCCCAGTGAAATAGTTTGATGGACGTGGAGAGCTATTTTGTAGACGGCCACTGTTACTATACAGTTATGCTTCTCTTGCTTGACGGAATTCTGGCCTGTACATAGTGTCAGATGTCATATATGGGCGTAATGTAGCTTGATAGTTAGTTAGCAAAGGAATGTGTACATTTTTTACCTGTGTTTTGTAGAGGGGTTGCCCCGTTGAATCATATGATTTATCACCCTGGATGTGCATTGGGAAAATGATACGCAATGTTTGTTAGTTAGTGTCTAACATAAACTAGGAAAAGGTTGAGCCAGCATAAAGGCCCATATTAAGTTGCTGAAATTGAAAACTCAGTCTGCCATTCTGGATCAAGAAACCATTTCTTTCGTCTCTGGTTGGAGTAATACTCTCAAGCCATCATCAATGCCTTCAGCGCTGGCCGTCTTCACCTGCCGCCCAAATTCACACCCATTTCAGGAACGCCATGTCTACCTGGACGAGCCAGTCAAGATCGGGCGCTCTGTTGCTCGCTGCCGCCCTGCCCAGAACAACGCAACGTTCGACTGCAAGGTGCTGTCGAGAAACCATGCTCTGGTCTGGTTTGACCACAAGACGGGGAAGGTAAGCAGAGAACGATGCCCTCCGCACACGCTTGGTCGTTTTGGCATGCATAACGGGTCGAACAGGCTCGCTGGAGAAAACAGCCAGATTTCTTAAGCGAAACATTAAGGTTTCTTCGATGTTTCACTACCTGTGCCATAAGCTATTTTTAACCTCGCTTACTGAACGTTGTCGATTAACTCCCACTCAAGCCACACAGATAACGTCAGCATTTGTCATCGCTATAGGGTTTTGCCTATGTCTGTCCACCATGATGGGCTACGAATCGATGTCGTTTGCACTATTTACCAGTGGAATATAGACTCTTAAGGAGCGTTGCGCAGTTAAGACTAGATGGACAGTCAGCAATGCAAACAATAAGGCAGTGCAGCACACAGGAGGACACGATATCAAATCAGTTCTTTGTTAAATGCCTTGCACCTTGTCGCTTAATTAAACACGTCCACTCAAAGTGTTAAGTACGCGCACTTGTGTGAAAACCAGGCACAAACATTTTTGCCTCCTTCCAATATTGTAATGATTAATTGGTTGTTGACCTTGAGACAATAGGAGAGATTTATGGCTCAGTTGTGAAGTATATCCTAATTACTTTTACTGAGGGGGTATTCTCTCTACCGAAGCACCCAGGCAGAGCCAGCTGCTGCCTCTGTTCTCCCCTCCCTGCATACCTCCCTGGAGGTCCTCCTGTGCTCACACGCGTATTACTCTGCAGATCAGCCTCAGCAATAGCACATGACACACACACCACAGAAGAAAAGGTTTAAGGTCTCTTGAGGAAAACGGTTGGAACTTGTCAGGTGTGTGAACTGGTGTCGTTGATGTCTAGACTGGATCATCTCAGACGAGGCCCTGCCTTCTCACCAGCAGCTCCAGAGGAGGGGCCTCCTGGTGCTCTTTCAGGGATCTGTCCTTTTGTTTTGATTGATTGACAGTTTCTATTTTTAGGATGGCTCACTCGTTACACGCTCACCTAGGTCAGCGGTTCCCTGGTCAGAAGTCGTTCCTTCGAATGCACCATTTTCCCCAACCTGACTCCCCAGACTGGTTTGTTACACAGAACCAACTGGGAAGACGTCCTTGGAAACTGTTTAGAAAAGGGCAGGCACTTTCCCAAAAAATACTTGGCAGGTGATTGGATGAACCATCTGTATATCACCATGTAGCACAGGGCTGACTTCACCCAGTCCCATAGATTTACATTTATTCATTTAGCAGATGCTTTTATCCAAACCGACTTCCAAGAGAGAGCTTTACAAAGTGCATAGGTCACTGATCATAACAACAAGATAGCCCCAAAGCATTGTGGGTAGCCAAAACATAGCTGGCAGTACTCCTCACAGGATGCTGATTGGGCCGAACCACATGTGGTTCAGGCACAAACAACTAACTTGGAGCTTGGCGAGATGGATCTCGTGTGGTCGTGATCCTGCGAATCCAGCCGCCTGTCCCTCCTTCCACAGTGAATCTGATTGGGTGGATGGAACCTCCGTTCTAAGGTGGACCTGTCCGTTAACAGCACCCTGACACACATCTGTGAAGGAGAGTGAATGACAACACAGGAAGCGCCATGCGGGAAGGGGCGGTGTCTCCGCGCCGGGCCGTCAGCACTGCAGTCTGAACATTCTTACATGGCCAGCTGTTATCAGCCTGTCAGTGGCTGTGTGGGACAAACCCCATATTTCATCTCAGGGCATGCTAATGGTAAACGGACACCACCTAAGCCTGAGAGAGAGAGAGAGAGGGAGGGAGATGTGTGGAAGGATAGTGTCTTCTGCGTCCACTCATTTCAACACCTCTGTACCTTTGGGGGTCTGCGTTGGGGCCATAAAATGCCCTTAGAAGGTACAGCGTGCCCTTCCCATACCAGCCCGGGCTAACGTGAGCCGACCCAGACCTGACCAGCGAGGGGCTTGGTGTCCCCGTGCTCAGGCCTCTCCCTCCACCCCTGTCTGGAAGGGAGAGAGAGATCAGGAGGAGGCGTGGCCAGCAGGGAGAGAGAGAGAGAGCGCCTGTACAGAGCGCTGCTCCCTCGCCCCCGACTCGGTATAATGAGCTCACAGCTGGATCCCCGTGGTAACTAGGAACGTGAGCCCTTCATGGGGGGGGGGGGGGGGGCTGCACCCCTCTTAACGACTCCTAATGAAGAGCACCGAGTCTGCTGCAGCAAAACAAGCCCTCGCTGCTCCACTTCCAGTAAGCTGCAGGGAGTGGGTGTCGTGTGAGGGGCGGTGTGCGTGCGAGCCAGCGAGGGTTTGCCATGCGTCTCCTCACTGGAAACACCCCGGCATTGTTTTGGATTTGCAGGATGATTGAGACTGGATATCGACCTGTCCCTCCTAAGTAGTTGTAGCAGCTCCTCATTTTCATTTCCTCCTGACAATAATTGATTCGTCTGGCCTTGGTGGGGAGGGGGGGGACTGGGGGGGGGGATCCTATCATTCTGTTCCATGTCCGGGACAGCCAAGCAGGAAACTGTGCAGGCTTTAATGAGCGGGATTATACACGAGTCACGTGACCAAAACAGACTGAAGGCCGATGGCTTTGAGGCCAGGGCCCCGGCCACCTGCTGAGCTCTGCTGGGGCTCCACACACGCAGGGATGCCTGCCCTAATCTTCTGGCCCGGCTATTGAACCGGTTGCGTTATCCGCTACTGGTTAACAGGCTGTCTGTGTCTGTTTGTGTTCGTCATGCCTGCTAGCTAGCTATCCCACCCTTCTGAGCTGTGAAGCCTCCCTGTCCTGCAAGCCCCACTCTGTGTTCTCCAGCAAAATGAGTTGTGATGTCAGTGCTGAAAATAGTCACCTGGAATTTGCACCCCCTCTCGACTCTTTAAGCGGGTAGTGATTATTGGGGGTGGGGGGGGTGGGGGGAAGACTGGTGAGCAGCTGACCACACACACACACACACACACACACACACACACCCTTGATTGCTCCTTGAGTCTGCCTTCTACCCTCCTCGGCATCAGTATGGGTCAGCTGTTCTGAGCAAATTGGTCTCTCTCCATTCTGCCACTCTCACTTCATTCTCTCTCTTCATTCTCTCCATTCTTTGTCACTTTATTCTCTCACTCTCTTCTCCTCTCGCTCCCTCCATTCTCTTCCCACTGCAGGAAATGACCACAGACATGGAACATCTGACGCTGCAGCCTCCATCGTAATTGCTCCACCAAACGAAACTCAACATCTTGGCTTTGTCTTGCACACTCTTGTGTTATGGTTCACTTTCAGAACCAAATGTTCTCATATTCGTGGTTCATCTGAAGAGCCAGGCTCTGTAGATCTAGATGAATAGGTTAGGGGTGCCTAATCAAAGATAAGAAACACATTTTCCAGTTAATGTCATTTTCAGTCCAAGACCTTGTTTGTGCAACAACCTCCTACAGCCAGCTGGTGCTAATGTGATTCCTCTCTCTCTCATTGCTACAATGGCTGTAACCCTCTTCTCTGGTTGGCTGTGTGTGATCGGCCAGCTCTCTGGTTGGCTGTGTGTGATCGGCCAGCTCTCTGGTTGGCTGTGTGTGATCGGCCAGCTCTCTGGTTGGCTGCGCGTGAGCTCTCCTTGGAGGTCTCATGTCTGACTGAGGTCCGAGGAGCAGCTGTCAAGTCTGCAGTCGGCCAGGCCACAGCAGCTCACTGGCCGAAAGCTGCCCCATGACTCCCCAAGCTCCCCCCCTGACACCCAGGCTGCCATGCTGCCAGTCTGGGGCCAGTCAGGAAGTGCCTACCTCGGGTCACCTGGATCTCAACCACTAAGACCCACTCCACCCCCCTGTCAACTATGAAGAGATCTGGACGGTGCCTTTTTCGTGATGTCAGCGTAGCCATAGATCATGTCTGTAGTACGTTTGGATCCTTCTCTTCCAGCGGTGCTTGTTAAGGCCCGTTCTCAGAAGCAGCAGCAGTAGCAGCAGCTCTGCTCTTCATCTCAACACATCGAGGCTCCTTGAAGTCCTGTGGCTCGTCGAGCACCTCGTTCAGCGTTTGATCACGGTGGATACTCCTCGCTCGTCGTCCAAGGCTGTTGCCAAGGCTCCGCTCTGCGCTCCCCCGTTTCCGCGCCGACGCCGTCTCTCGGAGCGGCTCGCGAGCCGCGTCGCCGCGACGTCCACAGTTTGAAGCCGAGCCATTTTGTTTCACTGTTTCCAATCGATGCGTGGTAGACCTGCGGCAAACGAGGTGTGTGTGTCCGCGCGGCGGTGTCTGTATGCTCGTGTGTCTGTTCTCGGGTCCCATGAGCTATTGATAGATGTTATAAAAAATGTTTACGGGCGGTTTACACCAGCGACGCACATGTTTATTACCGGACAGCTAATCTGCGAGGTATCATGAAATGCCCTTGGTTCTGAGCAGGTGTTGGAGGACGATGCCTCTCTCCACAGAATGGTCCCAGTTGTGGCTAATGATTAGCTTGCTCAATCCCTTTAGTCAGAGCCTCTCCCTCCCTCCTGTAGGGTGCAGCCTGGACTGCTCCCCTGCCTGGGCAGCAGGTCAGGGTCAAGTTGACTTTCTTCTGGAGGCAAACATGGAGTGTTTGACTGCACCGTGGACATGGTGTATGTATGCCTGGGAGTATGGAGAGCTGGGGAGAGAGAGAGAAGTGGAGAAGCACAGGAGGAGAGTGCGAATGGATTGCAGGAGAGGACAGGACTCTGAAGGGGGAGAGGGGGGAGGGGTGGAGGGAGGGAGAGCTAAAAACAGGAGGGTTTTAAGAGAGAGGAGGGAGAGGGTTCCTTCTCACGTGAACATTTAGTTTCCAGGCTTCAGGCCTCTAAGGCATTGGCTACTGGCCAGAGAGTGACTAAGAGGGGTGTGTGTGTGATGGCGGGGGGGGGGGTGTGCTCTGTCTGGGGTAAACCCAGAGTTCATGCCACAAGTAAAGGGAAAACTCACTCTTGTGTGCATACGCACACTCCCTCATACACACACACACACACACACACACGTGTGGATGTGTGCACAAAGCAGCTTTATCCTTCTCCCTGTTGCAAGACGCAGCGCCGACGCAGCGCCTTCAACCTCTCCCCCTGACAGATGCTGGAGGTAACCATGGGGACCGGGGAGGTGAGGTCACCGTTAAAGCCCGCTATTTAACCGCAGTGTGTGTGCGTGCCTGTGTTTGCCCGTGAGCTGTCATACTCTGAAGTTCTCTCCGGTTCCCCTCGTCGTGTCTGTCTCGCTTGGAAGGAGCTTGCGGCGCAAAGTGGATCGTGTGTCTTGGCTGGCTGGCTGCTGGAGGCCTTCTGAATCACAGCTGATGCAGCTTTCTGAATGAGATTCATGGAGCTGAACAACAGAGGGGTAGGCAGCGGAGACCAGAGTGGGCGGGAGGGGGGGGGACGGGGAGGGAGGGAGAGGGCCCGGCTCGGCAGGATCGAATGGCTCGTGTTGGCCTCAGTGTGAGACAGCTCTCTGACTCTCTCTCACTCTGACTCTGACTCTCTGTCTCTTGTCTGTCTCGCTCTCTCTCGTTTTGTGTTTTGGAGGGAGAGGAGATCGCCGTCATGTAGAAGGATGCTTGTCCTGAATCTCATCCGACATGTCTTATGCGGGTGAGCGGCACGGACTGAGGAGGACTGTGCTCTCTGGGACTGCCTGCTACAACACTCAGTCAGACCCCACGTCCGTCTGGGAGCTGTGCTGTTGGAAACGTTGGATGACAGCGTCTGCAGCCTCCCTCTCATTCATCCTCCCGTCTCCGCGTTTGCACGCGCTGCGTTTGTCCGCCAGTCACTCACTCTACTTTCCCAGAGCCGCTGGCTTGCTGCCTGGGCGTCTGTCAGGCTGTGGTTGCCAAGGGGGGGGGGGGGGGGGGGAGGGGGGGGAGAGGTTGTTGCACATCGGTCTCCATGGTGATCACTACTTCCACCGGAGTGGACGACGTCGGGAGATATGGTCTTTTGTTCTCGACGTCTCGCCCTCTGGTCGCTCCTCTCGCCCCTGGCTCCGTCTCTGTTGCGACGTACGAACCACGTTCGAGCCCCCGTTTAGGCTCAGCGGGGGGAGAGGATCCCGTCGGAGGCGTGGGCGCTAGCGGCAGCCTGCCTCTGGCCCGGGATCCACGGAGCCCTCTGGAGAGCCCAGGGGAAGGGCCGTGAAGGGCTGTTCACTCTGAGGGCTGCCCGAGTGCTGTCATGGATCTGGTGTGTGTGTGTTGTGTGCACGGGTCGTCCTGTGCTTCATAAAAATACCAAATAAACCAGTTCCGTTCGGAGGCTGGATAAAGGCTCACGCTGCTTCTGTCACTGTTCAGGTGGACAGGAAACTGGGTGGACAGGAAGCTGGGTGGACAGGAAGCTGGGTTTTCTGGGCTGGATGATTTATTGGGGATTGGATCTTGCATGCTGTACTGTAGTACTCTACTGGAGTGCCCCTTGTTGCTGTGTGTATATCCTACCCCTGGTGTTTGTGTGTCCTAACCTTGGCACTCTGGTCTGCAGTTCTTCCTCCAGGACACTAAGAGCAGCAACGGCACCTTCATCAACAGCCAGCGGCTGAGCCGTGGCTCGGAGGAGAGCCCGCCCTGCGAGGTCCTCTCCGGAGACATCATCCAGTTTGGGGTGGACGTCACCGAGAACACACGCAAAGGTGAAGGCTCACAGGAGAGTTCAAAATGGCTCTGGTAGAGAGACTGTGTGTGTGTGTGGGGGGGGGGGGGGCTCTGGGGGGGGACACGACCGCAAAAAAAAGCACTTCCTCCCTGGGAGCTGGTCTGTTTGACCTCGAGTGGTGAAGCACATCCCAACCACACGAGAGAGGGAGGAGGCTCGAGCGCTGAACAGAAACGCCTCTTCCACCTGGGTCGGAAAATAAACGGCGTTTCTCGCGCCGATTCCTGTTGTTGCCCCCCCGCCCGCTCACGTCACGCCTGCAGCCAGACTCAGCGAGCCTGTCCACGCGGCGGGAACCTAGTCTTACGGTCTTCTATCTGATGGCGTGAAGCTAGCACAGTTTTCTACCAGACCTCTTAGATCAGAGCTTCGTCAGTGTAATGTAAATCTGCCTCATGCCGAGCAGCTCTCAAGCTTACATTCCACTTGGATGATTGGAGGTGGGCCTAGACCTAGCTGTCATGCATAGGTCAGTGAACACACACACACAGACACACGCGCGCCGGTGAGCACATACAACGTACACATAAGCATGTAGGTCATCCCCTCAGCTCCGGGTAGTGTTGGGAGAGAGCTAGCTGTTTCAGTACCTTGTTTAGAGCTGTCTGACATTTCGTCCTCGTTTTAGGTCAGTCCGCATAGAGAACTAGCAGAAGTGTGTGTGTGCGCGCGCTGCAGAAATGCGTGTGTTCTCGTCGTTAGACATTTTCTAATGGTGGTCTGGCTGCTGTGGAAGGCCATGATGTCAGTGTCTTGGCAGAGCGGTGGGAGGGCTGTGTGGAAACCCAGACAGCTCCAAGGCGGACTGGAGAGGTGTTGAAATGAGCCTCGCTGCAACCGCTGCACCGTTTTCACAACGACAGACGCGTGTGCACACACACACACACACACAATCTCTCTCTCTCTCTGTTTGCTCATCGTTGTCGAGCCGCGTTCCTATGTGGATGCTGACGTTGGTTTGTGTGTGTGTGTGTGTGTTTTCCAGTCACCCATGGCTGCATAGTCTCGACGATCAAGCTCTTTCTACCCGATGGCATGGAGGCTCGGAGACGCACAGAGTAAGTACCGCCGTGAGGCCAGCCCACCCGGCTCTCCCCTGCACCCACCCACACGCTCGCTGGCCGCCACACCAAGAGGACCTCCCCCCTGGTGCTCTCCCAGCGGCCCACCTCAGGAGAGCCTGGTCCCCTGACCACCACAACTACACAGCACTTTACACCCCCTCCCCCCTTCAGAAGTCATTCCTCTAGCGTGTAGTAAAGCGGCGTCTTGGCCAATTATGTTAGTAATGGCTGTGCGTCCGGGGGCTGTGTGGGGCGGGGCTTGGCCCCAGGCCCAGGTTCTGCTGAGGCTGGCTCGTGTCGAAGCCCCAGGTGCAGCAGCTCCTATCAGATGGAGCTGCCCGTGGGGGGGGGGCTTTTGATCTCAACCATGTGGGGAACATGATAGGAGCGCTCAACTCGACACACTGTTTACAAACACTGTAGAGTTAGCGTAGCCTGCTAGCCGGGCGGTGCACAGCAGGACTGAAGCGGCCGTGGGCCACCCTGGGTGAGACGCACGCTGACGGGGTCCTGTTAGCCGTGCAGTGTTTTCCTCCCTCCGTCTAGTGGACGCTTGTTAGCGTGGTGGTTGCTGTTGTTGGGTTCCACGTAAGAAAGGGGAGGAGCAGGAAGTGGAGGGCTGGCCCGCTGAACCCAGCATGACCCCAGCCAGCGGGCGGTCCAATTTCAGTTGTGTGTGTGTTGGTGTCGTCTATCATTCTGATAAGGCGTGGCGGATGGTGTGAATGTGTGTTGTCGGTTTGTGTACAGCGAGTCTGAGTTGTGGAGGTGAGGAAGGCTGCGTGAGGCAGATGGCCCGCCCCCCCCCCCCCCTTCATAGGCTTGACTGCAGACCCAGGGCCCTGGGCCAACTGTACCCACATGGCATCTACTGTAGCTGGGTGTCTACAGCCATACACACAGGCCTCTACTCTGGGAGGGAGGGGGGGAGGAAAGAGGGGGAGAGATACAGAAAAATAGACTGATAGAGAGGGAGTTGGAGGCAGAAAAAAAAGAATCTAAATAAAGATGTTTCCCGTGTGTGTGTGTGTGTGTGTGTGTGTGTGTGTGTGTGTGTGTGTGTGTGTGTGTGTGTGTGTGTGTGTGTGTGTGTGTGTGTGTGTGTGTGTGTGTGTGTGTGTGTGTGTGTGTGTGTGTGCTGCGGAGGACAGCTGTGAAGACACAGATCCTGTTAAGGCTGCTGTCTACTGTACTCCACCGGGCTGTATGTGGGCTCTGTGCTTCGATGGCACTATTTCAACCCCTCAGAGAATGTAGAACGTACACACACTTCAACACACACACACACACAGCCCAAGCGACCAGCACCTTGACTTACTCCGATTTGGGGGATCAGCTCAAGTTGGTGGTGGTGGTGTTTTTGTAAACTGTGGTGGACACATTTAAAACAGTGTGTCCCATGAGTCCATGGTCTCTTAGTAAGAACACACCTCCCCCTCCCTCCCCCCCCTTTCACTTTTTTTCTCTCTTCTACCATATCTTCCTTTATTTCTCTCTTCCACTTCCCCTCTCTCTCAATCACTTCCTTACGCCGTCTCTCTCTCACGCGCACTCTCTATCTCTTTATCTCTGTTTCTCTCTCTCTCCTTCTCCCCTCCCCTGCTGAAACACTTCCTGTCCTCCGTGGCAGGTTCCTGTTCTGCGCCATCGCGGTGTGTGAACCCATACAGGCGGAGGGAGGGAGGGAGGGGGGGGGCAGGAGGGAGGAACGCGGAAAAGAGAGGGAGTGTGAGTGAGAGGTATTTATAGTAGAGGCACGCTGCTTGTTGTTAAGCTCTGCCCTCTGGAAGGCAGCCAGGCCAGCGGGGAGCCGGGCGGCTCTGGGGCTCTGGGGGCCGCGGGGCTCTGGGGGCCGCGGGGCTCTGGGGGAGATCTGATCTGCCGGTCTGATCTGCTCTCCTGCCTCGTAGGACGTCCAGCTCCTCCTGACCCCCCCCTCCGCCCAGATCAGAGAGACCCTGGAGGAAGGAAGGAGGCATTCCTAGAGGATAGGAACTGACCTCCCTCCTCCTCCTCCTCCTACCTCGCCCCCTCAGACTCTCCTGTAGATGGGTGGTCTTCATCCTGCTGTTTCGGTGGGGTCCGACCCCCCTCCTGCTTGTCACACCAACATCTTCACCCTTTCCTCCCCGTCCCCCCGCCCCCCTGTTTACAGTGGTGCTCCTCTTCCATCTTCTGCTCCCTCCGTCTCCTCCCTTTCATTCCAACCATGACTCACAGCAAAGCCCCTCCTTACACCTTCCCTACAACCTCAAATAACATCTGCAAAAGACATTTCCTGCTTTTAGAAACTCCAAATACTTTTTTTTTCGTCTTCTCTCATATGGGATATGATTCTCTGTCGCGTCTCAACTCCACTGTCACACAAACAGGCTGTCGGTCCTGCTGCACAGGCTGGTTGTGGTGAGAGTGGAGTGGAGAGACTACTGACAGACTTGAGCACCAGGCCTGAGTAAGTGTGTGTGTGTGTCTCGACGTTCTCGGACCAACATTCACACGGCGGCTTACGTAAACCTTCATTTCAAAGCGATCCATGTGGTGGACAAGCTCCTCAACACCGTGGTTGTCCAGTTCTTCCTCGAGGGTCTGCATGACCAGGGAGACTGATTCTATCATCCGTATTAGAGTGTGGAAGCACAGCCCATTGTGACATGTCGGGCTCCAGGTGGTAACTCGAAACTGGTAGCAGCTAGCCAATCATTGTCTCGTGTTTGTAATGTAATGTTCCCCAACCTGTTGGCCCAGTCGTGTGTGTGTGTGTGCAGGCCAGAGATTCGGGTTGAGCAGCTCTTGTCCTTCCCCTGTTCCCCTGCCTGCATGAGCAGGAAACCTCCTTCCCCATGAGCGTGCCTACTCTGCCTGCAGCCAGGACCAGCCATCTCTGATCAGCTCAACAACTTCCTGGTTCCTCCTCCTATCTCCCTAGGTCTGACAGAGCGAGAGAGAGGGAGAGCGTGAGGGAGAGAGTCACATGTGCTTGGTAGTGGTCTATGACTCCTCCAGAAGGGAGGGGCTAGGGGAGGCCTGTTTTATCACTACCTGGGAGTGATTAACTTGGTTTGTCCAGAAAGAGGCAGAGAGAGACAGAGAAAGCAGAAAAAGCACCAATCTCTTGGGCCCAGGTGCGATCGATCGAGGGAGGTGTGAGGTACCCGAGTCCCTGCCGCCACCGCGTCTCGTTGACGGAAGACCCAGCGGGGCGCCGACCGGTCCTCGTGAGGGCGTCCGTGCTGGCGAGGTAACCCCACCTGGAGGCCCTGTGTGAGGGCCCGGATCACAACGTGGGCCGGCAGAGCTCCAAACCTCACCCCATGCGTGTGGGAGGCGTTCAGCCTTCACAAAGCCGATCGTCCTCGACCCGCCATACCTGTTTCCTCTGGCGTGATGCTACTTGTCGTTCTTCAAACTGGGAACCCGGCCTCCCGTCGTCGTTGGCTACCGTCTGGGTGTTTGAACGCGTTCTGGAGCCTCCCGAGCGTGGGGGCAGGTTCCCTCCCGAAGAGTTTCAGTCGTTCCTCCGTACGAGCCGCGTGACAGTGTGTGTGTGTGGTACGCGTCGCTGGAACCTTAGGCGTGTGCTCTCAGAGGAGGCTGTCGGGTGATGCCTCTCTGGCTGACTGCCAGGCCTCAGGGTGTTATCCGGCAGGCCCGGAGGGAGGGAGATACCGGCAGGTTATCGCAGGACAAGGTTGGAACCGCACCAGGCCTGCCAAGGTGAGCTCAGGTAACGGGGTGGGTGTCCAGCGAAGATCAGAGGCTGACGGAGAGATGGCCCAGTGCTGTGGATGTTCTGTGGTTTTTGGGATGGGAAGTGCTCATTTGCATCGTCGAGATCCCTATCTGCGCGTGTGTTTTTGCGCGAGGTTAAACTGTCCTGTGTATCGTACCGAGGCCGCAAAGCGCTACTTCATTGGAAGCGTAAACAATAGGACATGTCATTCTTCGGTGTGTAGGCGGGGGTTCTGAGTCCTTTCATTGTTTCCAGACGCTCTCGTTGTCGATGTTTATCTGGGACCAAACCAGAGCCGCTCTCCAATACAGCGAGCTTCTCAGAGAACAGTCCTCTTCTGAAATGTCAATCCTTCAGTCCAAACCCCCCCCAACACTTTCTCGGGTGGCGGCCAGCGCACAAACCACCTGGCCGTCACCAGGACAACCGTCTCACACCCCAACGTGTCCGAGGGCGTCGGCTCGTCTTGGCTCCAACTGGTTTAAGCGGGGGGGTGGAGGGGGGGGGGGGGGGTGGCACCAACAAAGGCTGTGTGTTCAGCTCACGCCAACAGCACATCTGTGGCTGTGTGTTTGAACACTGGGGATTTCTTGTGTCTCGTACTGAGGTGAGGGGAGGGGGAGGGGGGGCAGGAGAACAGGGAGTTAGATAAGGCTGTTGAGTTGCACCCTGGGCTCCGGCTGTGTCTGCTATGTCGCTGCGCCCACTGTTAAAGATTAACAGAGAGCCACGTTGAGCAACATTCCTGCTTCAGTTTGCCCTTTTTCCCCCTGTCTCCCAAGACTGTATACAAAGTTGATAACACCTCTCTCTTTCTCTCTCTTTCTCTCTTGTCTCTCTCCGCTAGTGTCATTCAAGCACCGCTACCACTACCCGTTGACAAGGTAAGTCTGTTCACGGACGCTCGTTGATTGTGTGCCTTCTCTGTGAGTGTGGGTCTTGTCTGTCTGTGTGAGTGTGGGGATCGAGGACTGCTGTCCTGTGTGTCTGTGTGATGTCATCGCTGCAAGCGGGCCAGTGGCTGACGCCACGAGCGCTAGGCATTAGCCTGTCCACGGCAGACGCGTTGGACACGTTCGACGATGTGACCAAAAGCTGCCTTTGGCTTCAAGCGCCGTCAAGATGGTGCCCTGAGGTGTGGGTGTGTGTGTGCGCCGTTGTCAGGCCGTCTCATGCCTGCTTGTGTTTGTGCTACAAGGTTGTGCTATCAGTTTTGAAATGGACCAGAGTTCATGAGGTGAATCGGATTCTGAGGTCATTCACCTCTCCCTTTGTCTTTTCCCCCACTCGGTCGCTCTCCTTCTCCTGTTAGAGAGAGAGAGAGAGAGAGAGCTCTGTGACATGCCTCAGTGTATGATGTCATCGTGCAGGGTGTAGTTGACTGCTTGTTGCTGTCCTCCTCCTCCTCCCGTCTCTCTCTGGAGAAGACAATGCCCCTCACTCCCCCGCCCCGTGTCAACTCTCCCTCTGCCCTTTTCCCTCATGGGAGGCGTGCCGCCTGTCACAGACTGCACTGTGTCACGGGATGATGGCGTTCAGGACAGGCCCAAGTGGGTGTCCCTCCAGACTCCTCCCAGAGGATCTGTAACCCTCAACAACTGTTCTCCCGGCCAATCAGACACTTGGATACGTCAGCTGAGGAATCCTTTGACAGAACTGACGTCTGGGACCCGTAGTGGTTTTTGCGCTGTCCCGCCTCGGAGCATCGTCCTGGCCCTGCTCCAGGATGATGTTGGATCATGAACTCTCCTCCTTCCTCTCTCACATCCTGCTTCGGTTATATGTGCTAGCTAGCTTCCTCGACGCTAACGCTGACTCTCAACAGCATGAGACCAGTGGGGAGTTAAGAGATGCTGGAAAATAGTATTGCTGTCCCTACACCCGGAGTGTAGAAATGTGTGTGTGTTCTTTCCTCTGGTGATTGGGTTGTGCAGGCTTCTCGGTTAGGACACTTAATCACATTACAGAACAGGCCCCAATCTAATTACAGCTGCTCCTTGTACTTGGGTCCTTCACTGCTCCAGCTTGTCTCTCTCTCATTCTCCCTCTCTCTCTCTTTCATTCTCTCTCTCTCACTCTATCTCTTTCATAATCTGTTTCTCACTCCCTCTCTCGCTCGCTCGCTCTCTCACTCACGCTCTCACACACCTTATTTTAGGCTCCACAAATTAAGATGCTCAGACTGGTGTCACGTGGCCACACCTCTGTCCTGCTGGCCTGCAGCCAAACTGGGCTGAGACGGCCCCTCTCTCTCTGGTCCTGGGAGGAGGAGACGGCCCCTCTCTCTCTGGTCCTGGGAGGAGGAGACGGCCCCTCTCTCTCTGGTCCTGGGAGGAGGAGACGGCCTCTCTCTCTCTGGTCCTGGGAGGAGGAGACGGCCCCTCTCTCTCTGGTCCTGGGAGGAGGAGACGGCCTCTCTCTCTCTGGTCCTGGGAGGAGGAGACGGCCTCTCTCTCTCTGGTCCTGGGAGGAGGAGACGGCCTCTCTCTCTGGTCCTGGGAGGAGGAGACGGCCTCTCTCTCTCTGGTCCTGGGAGGAGGAGACGGCCTCTCTCTCTCTGGTCCTGGGAGGAGGAGACGGCCCCTCTCTCTGGTCCTGGGAGGAGGAGACGGCCTCTCTCTCTCTGGTCCTGGGAGGAGGAGACGGCCTCTCTCTCTCTGGTCCTGGGAGGAGGAGACGGCCTCTCTCTCTCTGGTCCTGGGAGGAGGAGACGGCCCCTCTCTCTGGTCCTGGGAGGAGGAGACGGCCTCTCTCTCTCTGGTCCTGGGAGGAGGAGACGGCCTCTCTCTCTCTGGTCCTGGGAGGAGGAGACGGCCTCTCTCTCTCTGGTCCTGGGAGGAGGAGACGGCCTCTCTCTCTCTGGTCCTGGGAGGAGGCCTGTAGAAGCCACACAACTAGTCCCAAGCATACACACTATTCATACTAGCCTCTTTTTAACCAGGAATTTTGTCTCATCATTCACGGTGACAAGAGCTGATGGTAGCCCAGATGCTAAAAGGCAGTCTAGAGCATCTAAAGTGTCAATCTTGATCGATTCGTTCGCTGAGATTGACGTGACGGGTTGCTGGATGGTTCGCCCTCTGACTCAAGTGTGAGTCGAGGCGGCGTACTGATTGGAGGTTGACGTGATGGGCGGATCTCATTCACCTCTGACATCCAGTCCCAGTTGTGACCCAGGGCCGGGTGGCTGTGATGAGGCTGTGATGAGGCTGTGATGAGGCTGTGATGAGGCTGTGATGAGGCTGTGATGAGGCTGTGATCCCACCAGGGTCACACAGCTGTACACCCACAGAACTAACGAGGTGTGTGTGTGTGTGGCCAAGTTTGAGCCAGAGGCTGGAGCAGAGGGCTTGTGATGGTTCAGACCGCGATGAGGGGGGCAGGCGAGGGGGGCAGGGGGCAGGGGGGGTGCAGCAGAGAGGCTATATCTGACTGCTGCATCTGACACTGTCAATACCCCCCTGAGACACGGTGTGACTGAGGCCCCCTGGGCTGTCTGGAGCCCCTCGCTCTCTCACTCACATACACACACACACACACACTCTGTGTGCTTGGGGTGCCTACCTTCTACTGTTTGACCTGGGCAAGTGAAGGCCCCCTAAACATCCTTGAAGGCTGACTGATCTGTAGAATGTGTACCATTTCTATTTGTAATGGATATACTATATGTTATATATGTTTATATATATATATATATTTTTTTTTTCACGTAACATTTTATTCAGTTAGCAGACGTGTTTATCCAAAGAGATGTTTTCTTTGTGTGCTTGGCTTGTGCATGGATGGTTTTGGAAGAGTGTTTGTGTAATATGCAAATGACGCTGTCATCAACCGTGCGTGTGTGTGTGTGTGTGTGTGTGTGAGAACCAGTGTGGACCCTGCAGCTGACCTACCTAGCTGCTGTACCCGGGGGCTGCTGTGTCAGACCAGACGCTAGCCAGACGCTAGCCTCGGCTAACCACTGTTCATCTCCTCTGCAGGTTGCTGCAAACACGCCCAGCATGTACTCTCAGGAACTGTTCCAGCTCTCGCAGTATCTGCAGGTATGGAGCCACACTGCCCCCTAGTGGCCCATGAGCAAAACCACCCTCTCCTCTCACAGTTGTAGCTCAGTGTGACTGTAGCGTCTTCTAGTTGATTAACGAAAAGATGGTTAACTGAACTTCTTTATTTATTTTTGTATATATGAAAAGCTCAGAGCTAAACATGTTGTCTGCATTTTTTTCCACTGCTCTCCTCCTCCACCACCATGCCACTCCCCTCTCCTCGTCTCATTCCCTAACCTCTTCTGCCCCTTATTTCCTCTTCCTCCCTATGTTCTCCTGTCCTTATTCCTCCTCCTCTCCTGTCCCCTCCTCTCCTGTCTCTTCGTCTCCTGTCTCCTCCTCTCTTGTCTCCTCCTCTCCTCTTTCCTCCTCCTCCTTTCCTGTCTCCTCCTCCTCCTTTCCTGTCTCCTCCTCCTCCTCTCCTGTCTCCTCCTTTCCTCTCTCCTTCTCCTCTCCTGTCTCTTCCTGTCTCCTCCTCCTCCTCTCCTGTCTCCTCCTCCTCCTCCTCTCCTGTCTCCTCCTCCTCCTCTCCTGTCTCCTCCTCTCCTCCTCCTCCTCTCCTGTGTCCTCCTCCTCCTCAGGAGGCCTTACACAGGGAGCAGATGCTGGAGCAGAAGCTTGCCACTCTGCAGCGCCTGCTGGCCTCCACACAGGAGGCCTCAGAGAGCAGCTGGCAGGTAGACCTCCCCACCGTACCGCCATACACTCCACACACACACTCTACACCTGGAGACCCCACACACACACTTTACACACACTTGTGTACCCAGTGGAAATATATGCGAGTGCGTTGGTTCAATGCCGATGTGTGTGTTTGTGTGCGTCAGGCTTTAATAGATGAGGACAGGCTTCTGTCCAGACTAGAGGTGATGGGGAGCCAACTGCAGGCCTACAACAAAGTAAGACCCAGGACCCAGCACGTCCTGTCCTGTTCATGTCCAGAGACGCTCTGCCTCATGCTGAACGCCATGACAACACCCAGGCCTGACCTGACACCCCTGTCCTCTCTCTCCTCTCTCATCCTCTCATCGTGTCCTCTCTCCTCCTTCTCTCATCCTCTCCTCCTTCTCTCATCCTCTCCTCTCTCTCCTCCTTCTCTCCTCTCTCGCCTCTTTCTCTCATCCCCTCCTCTCTCTCCTCCTTCTCTCATCCTCTCCCCCCTCGTCTCCCGCCCATCACCGTCCTCCTCCTCCTCCTCCATCTGCCCCAGAACCAAACGGAAGACGGCATCCGCAAGGAGCTGGTGGCCTTACAGGATGACAAGCACAGCTACGAGACCACGGCCAAAGAGTCCCTGAGGCGGGTCCTTCAGGAGAAGATCGAGGTGGTCAGGAAGCTCTCCGAGGTGGAGGTACGGGACACACACACACACACACACACACACACGCGTATACACTTGAAGACGCCATGAAAGGACGTGAACGTGCACGCTTGTACACAAACACACATCCGTGTCGTCTTCCACACGGACACACACTCATGACTGTAGATATGCATACAAGACCCTGGAATAAGTGTTTGTGTGGTGCGTGTGTGTGTGTGCGCGCGCTGCAGAGGAGCCTCAGTAACACGGAGGACGAGTGCACCCACCTGAAGGAGGTGAACGAGAGGAACCAGGAGGAGCTGAGGGAGCTGGCCAACAAGTACAACGGAGCCGTCAACGAGATCAAGGACCTCACTGACAAGATCAAGGTGCGTGTCTCAGGTGGACCAGGCTGGGGGGGGGGGGGGGGGGGGGGTTAATGTCAACGACAGCCTCTGATAGTGCGTGTAGTGTGTCTGATAGTAGTGTGTGTGTGTGTGTGCGTGCAGCTGGCCGAGGCCCGTCAGGAGGAGCTGACCCAGAAGGGGCAGCAGGAGAAGCAGGAGCTGCAGCTGAGGATGGAGGAGATGGAGGACAAGGAGCAGGCCCTGCAGGCTCGCATCGAGGCCCTGCAGGCCGACAACGACTTCACCAACGAGCGCCTCACCGCTCTGCAAGGTAGCGTCCCCCCTCTCTCTCACACACACACACGCGCGGCCTGGTTCTTCACAGTTTTTTGACGTGTACATACACATTGACGCTTTGACAAAGTCGCACACATTTCACGGCCAACTAACCTGCCCCCCCCACGCGCGTGTCCACACACACACACACAGTCGTCCGCTGAGGTGTTTCTACTCCGGCGGGTGGTGGTTTCAGGGAGCTTGTCGGCTTGCATGGCACCCAGACAGCGAATTCCCCAAAAGGGCATTGTTAGTCACCCCACATCGTCTGTTCTACTTGTTGTCCATCTTCCAGTGCGCTTAGAACAGCTGCAGGAGAAAAGCATTAAGGATAACAACAGTTTAGGTGAGTCTCGGGGTCACACATCGCCCCCCCCTCCCGCCCCACACACACTCTCACACAGTGTCCATGCTGCTAACCCTGCATCTCTTCCTTCTTCTACTGACGCAGCATGAACACTTTCGCGCCCGCTCTGAGACCCATCCTGACCCAGTCCCCCCCCCCCCCCTCGCTCCTCTCTGTGTCCTGGTGGAGATCTCGTCTGTGTCTCCACCAGTGCGCAGGAGGCAGGGCCCCCCGGGGGGGGGCTGACACGGGGGCTCCTCCCCCCCCCTCCTCCTCCTCCTGGTTCTGTCTCCTGTTTGATCCGCTCCGGCCCGGGGTCTCTCGCTCTGGCCCTTTGCTCCGTTTCTCACGCAAACACTGCTCTGTTCAGCATGCTCTCTTCCAAGACCCCTCCTCTCACTGCTGTTACCGTGTCTCCTCCTCCTCCCCCCCCCCACCCCCTTCCCTCCCCTCCTCCAGTCTCACGTCTGTCTCTCTGTCTGGGGATGTCGGTCGGCTTGGGTGACGGGGTGAGTGCCCGGGGGGGTTCGCGCATCTGGAGTGTAGCCTTCCCAGGGTTCACACATGCTCAGTGGAGACTGTCGCCTCGCGCCGTCACGGTGCAGCGCTCGGCTGGTGTACAGGCCCTCACTGGTGTTTCCGCTCGGTCGTCAGGGAGTTTAAATGGCGCCCAAAGTACCCAATAGAAGTCCACCATTCAAATGATACAGAACAATACACACTGAAAGATGTTCGTTTGCAGCATGACCCAAGTAGCTATTGGAGGGGGTCGTTTTTTGTCCTGATGGTGGTCGTGTCGGATGGTGTGTGTGTGGAGGGCTCGGGGCGTGTCCTCAGCTGTGCTGTGTTTGTGTGACGTCAGCAGGGGGTCCAGATGAAGACGGCTCATCCTCCTCCTCTGACCCTCAGCACCCCGGAGGAAGACGGTACTAGTTCGGTCTCCTACGTCACGCCGGATCTCTCTGAGGGGGTCTGCTCTCTCTCTGTCTTGCTGACTCCTGGCTCTATCTCTCTGTCTCCTTCTGGCTCTCTCGCTCTTTTTCAAGCTGGCTCTACCTTTCGCTTGCTCTCTCTCTCTCTCTCTCTCTCTTCCTCTCTCTCTCTTCCTCTCTCTCTTCCTCTCTCTTTCTCTCTGTCTCTCTCTCTTCATCTCTCTTTTCCTCTCTTTTCCTCTCTCTCTTCATCTCTCTCTCTCTCTCTCTCTCTCTCTCTCTCTCTCTTCTCTCTCTCTCTCCATCTCTCTCTCTCTCTCTCTCCTCTCTCTCTCTCTCTCTCTCTCTCTCTCTCTCCTCTCTCTCTCTCCTCTCTCTCTCTCTCTCTCTCTCCTCTCTCTCTCTCCTCTCTCCTCTCTCTCTCTCTCTCTCTCTCTCTCTCTCTCTCTCTCTCTTCCTCTCTCTCTCTCTCTCTCTGTTTGGTTCTCTCTGGGTGCATTGGGAGTGTCTCAGTGTAAACATTCTCCCTGGAGGCCCTCTGGACTTGTGGCTTTTTGTTTCTGCGGTGACTTGTAAGGTGGAGGAAGTGAACAACTAACAACTTAGCATACGTCCTAACCATGCCAGCTCTGACCACCCCTGAGTGTTGACCGTGGTGTGGCATGGGTCATGCTCTCCTAACCCAAGTCCCGTTGAACGCGCTGCCGTCACAGAAGGGGCAGGCGTCCGGTTAGGCCAGGAGATGAGGTCGCTCGGGCTGTTAAACACAGCGGGCCTGGGCGTAAACATGGCCGCTCCACGTTTAGGGAGGAGCTCTCCCTGCATCTCTGAGGCTCTAGATGCTCAGGGTGGTCAGCCACAGGCCTCAGCCTGCTCCTCTGCTCTGGAACAAAGCTCTGGACACTGGGGCCTGACTGGCTCCATATCCTCAGTGTGGCAGCTGTCGGCATGATGATGCTAAAGTTTTAGTCCTTGGCGGTTTGAAGGTTTTTTTTTTTTTGCGGTGGAAGTTTGGTCCCAGGTGCTTTGAAAGACTTTCCATGCCGATCACAAACAGAGAGGGACCTTGAGGGAGTGGATGACTGATCTGAGTGACCTGAGTGTGTTGAGGGAGGGCAGTCCTCCATAGACGCAGACAGAGAGGGTGCTCTCGGAAATAGGTCCCGCCTCTCGTCGTGATTGGCTCGGCCGGTTGGCCAACTGAGAGAGCCGTGAGGGAGGGGGGGGGGGGGGGGGAGGAGGAGGGGGGGGGGGGGGGTGTCTGTCTGTCTGTCTGTCTGTCTGTCTGTGTCTGAGCCTTCTGCATCTCTGTCTGGCCCCTTGTTCCATGTCTGTTCATGATGTCCCCATAGAGCCTGTGTGTATCCTGTATTTGCCCCCCTTTTTAATTTTTGTTATACCTCAGCTGTTTACTTACCCTTCTGACTGAAGGACAGAGGAGGAGGACAATGTTCTGCTAATGTTAATATTTAATGGAAGGTTTCTCTTTTTCTGTTAGACCACTATCTATTAAAGAGTGGAGGGGACTGCACTATTATCCAACATTACATTGAGTGCCAGCGTGAGTACACCAGACTTCTTTCCACTGCTTCTCTTCAGACAGGCAGACCAGAGACACAAGCAGACAGACAGGCCAGATAGACAGCGCAGAGAGAGACACAGACAGACAGACAAGCTAGCCAGATAGACAGCGCAGAGACAGACAGACAGACAGGCCAGAGACAGCGCAGAGAGAGACACAGACAAACAGACAGGCCGGCCAGATAGACAGCACAGAGACAGACAGACAGACAGGCCAGAGAGACAGCGCAGAGACAGACAGACAGACAGACAGTGCAGAGACAGACAGACTGACAGACAGGCCAGAGAGACAGTGCAGAGACAGAGACTGACAGACAGGCCAGAGAGACAGTCAGGCTGATTAACAGGCCCCTAAGGCACCCAGAGAGAGTGAGCTGGTGATCTGGTCATCTGGCCCCATGACCTCAGGCAGACCCAGACAGACATGTTCTCTCTCTACTGTCAGTGGGCCTCGCCGGGTGAGTGAGTGTGTGTGTGTGTGTGTGTGTGGGTTCTTCCACTGCTACTGTGAGCTCCTAGAGAGCTGTTGTCCTCGCATGGTCCAAGGTAGGGATGCACCAACGCTAAAAGAAAATGGCCATTAGTGTGAAACACGCTTAATATTAGTTAACGATAATCGGCTGCTTTTAGCGCATCACCCGAGGTAAAACAACAATTTAATCAGCTTTGACATTTGACGCTGCTCTGTTGACGTGTGCTTGGAGTTGGACTGCTCTGCTGTCGACGGCGTGAACCGACAGTGGGCGTGCTCCGCTGCTGTGCTTCTGAATGCTAGCCTGCGGTACAGACGGCCAACATGTGAACCTAGTGAAGAGTCAAGCCCTGGTGCAAAAGTACAAATAAGCATTCTGCAGAAAACAAATGCCTACAAAGAAGGTTCAACGAAGCAAATCTAGCATCACGGGCCACCAGGAGGAGCGTGTTGGAGAAGCCGCTAATGCTAATGAGCTGAACCGGCTTTGTGTCGCACGCACGAGCAGAGACCCCTGGACAGTAGGTGGATGGCGGATGTACGGTGAAAAGGGAAAACTTGACTGTGGAGAAAGTGGCGAGGCGTCGCTTCCTGAGAACAGCCCCGCAGTGGGAGGCTGTTCCCAACAGCCGAGGCCTTGTGAAGGACCCGTCACGGGCCAACTGAGACCGTCTCAATGCCCCATTGTCAACAGTCGAGCATTGTTATTCAGGCATTCAAAACATTTTTTCCAATTAGCATATTCCGATATAGCTTCTTTCCTTTCCTTGTGCCTGTCTTGTAATGAACCGCGTGGGTTCCAGGCCCGATGAACCGATTTGAGGATCAAACCAAACCAAATCTAGATGAAAATATCAACCGTCTGTAGGGTTTCATCCACATTCCTCCTGGTATCGACTCCCAGCATCCATACGGGTGCTTTCCCTCCTAGTCCAGGGCTTGTCATCCACTACCTCCTGTGAGAGTGTTGCACGGTCCTAACCATGAAGGCACATGCTGTTGGACACGGTCGCGGTACACGGTGGTCTAGCAGCAAAGGTTGTTTCTTTTCTGGATGGCTCTGGACCCCCCACCCCTCCCAAATGGGCCGGTCCTGCAGGTTAGGATGTAACACGACCAGCTGTACCTTGGCTGTCTCAGCGGGGGGGTTCTGCTGCATGGCGTCTCCTAACTTCCCTAACGTCCCTGGATGGATTAACCGCCTGGCTCCCCCCACTCACACGTGTTTTGTCCTCCTCTGTTTGAGAGGACGTAGGAAGTGGCTCTAATAGGATCTGGTCAACGTGTGGCTTCCTGCTCTCTAAATGGGCCGCTTTCTGGCAATCTAATTGGTTTAAACGTTTGACTCATTTAGTTGGGGCTACGATAGTTTTTTTTAACAATTTTAATATGCACGACGCCACAGCAAAACACGCTATGACAATATACAGGATGTAGACAGTGATGTCATGCAGGATGTTGAACAGCATCATCATCATCACCTTCATGGCCTCCTCTCACTGACCTCCTCTCACTGACCTCCGTGTCCCCCCCACAGCCGTGATGCAGCTGAAGGATGCCGTGGGCTCGTCGCTACACAAGCTGGCCAACTTTGACGGTAAGCCGTGTGGTTGCACTGGAGGTGCCTGTGTCACTCACAGTAGGAAGCTGGCACAGACCGTGCTGTCTCACTGGTCATGTGTAACCAGCACAGACTGCTGTCTCACTGGTCATGTGTAACCAGCACAGACTGCTGCTTCAATGGTCATGTGTAACTAGCACAGACCGTGCTGTTTCACTGGTCATGTGTAACCAGCACAGACTGCTGTCTCACTGGTCATGTGTAACCAGCACAGACCGTGCTGTTTCACTGGTCATGTGTAACTAGCACAGACCGTGCTGTTTCACTGGTCATGTGTAACCAGCACAGACCGTGCTGTTTCACTGGTCATGTGTAACTAGCACAGACCGTGCTGTTTCACTGGTCATGTGTAACCAGCACAGACCGTGCTGTTTCACTGGTCATGTGTAACCAGCACAGACCGTGCTGTTTCACTGGTCATGTGTAACCAGCACAGACCGTGCTGTTTCACTGGTCATGTGTAACTAGCACAGACCGTGCTGTTTCACTGGTCATGTGTAACCAGCACAGACCGTGCTGTTTCACTGGTCATGTGTAACCAGCACAGACCGCGCTGTTTCACTGGTCATGTGTAACCAGCACAGACCCTGCTGTTTCACTGGTCATGTGTAACCAGCACAGACCGTGCTGTTTCACTGGTCATGTGTAACCAGCACAGACCGTGCTGTTTCACTGGTCATGTGTAACCAGCACAGACCGTGCTGTTTCACTGGTCATGTGTAACCAGCACAGACCGTGCTGTTTCACTGGTCATGTGTAACCAGCACAGATGGTGCTCTGAGGGAAAGGTAAACCCTATCCAAATATGTTCAGCAGGTGTGCCCTTTGATGGGTCAGGGTTTTTCTCAGAAACTATTTGAATGCTCCATTTGAAGGAACTGGCAGGATGGGCGACGCACGCACACACACACACTCACACTCTGTCACACTCTCTCACACTCACACGCACACACACACACTCACACTCACACACTCTCTCACACTCACGCACACACGCACACACACACACACACACACACACTCTCACACTCACGTCACCTACTCTTAACCTAATTAGCAGTCTACTGACAAGACATCAGTCCTATTCGTGTCTGATGGCTTAGCATGCACTGCTATCCCGATGAGTATAATTAAACAATGACAATGTTTGTCCATTGAAACAGTGTATTGTCATCATATATGGAAGACTGAGGTAGAGTCAGGAAGGGAGTTTCTGACATTCTATTTTAGCCTTTTCTATTTGTGAGCGGTGACAGGATGAGCACCCTGCAACGATGACTCAGCTAGCTCTGGAGTGGCCTACTCTCTACCACTCTCTCCCTACTCTCGACCACTCTCTCTCCTACTCTCCCTCCTACTCTCTGCTACTCTCTCTGCTACTCTCTCTCCTACTCTCTACCACTCTTTCTCCTACTTTCTCTAGTAATATCTCTACCACTCTCTCCTACACTCTCTTCTACTCTCTCTCCCACTCTCTGTCCTTCCCTCTGTTACTCTCTCCCACTCTCTCTCCTTCCCTTTCTCCCACCCTTGCCCTTACTCTCTCTCCCACTCTCTCTTCTGACTGTTTGAGTCATGTCCAATGAGATCTGAAAATGCACCTCTTCAGACTCTACCTGAACTGTCATTGTATTGAAGGGTTACAGCAGCACCTACCTGTAGTATTTTGTGGTATCTGCACCATTGACCTTTGTGATTTATTTGTAACACAAACCTGTTCCTCAACATTTAACCACTGCATTACAGTTAACCAACAGCGCAAAAAAAAGATCTCAAACCCAGGTGAAGCCACCGTCCCTGATGATCCCTCTGGAGGCCCTGCCCTGTCTGGTGATGCATGTTGTGGAACGTTCTGGACCAGGCTGGTCTAATCTTCTGATGCGTCTTGTTCTTCAGATGTCATCGATGCTCACCTCCAGAACAACCAGACAGCAGATGAGGACAGCTTGGCCAGTCCAGACCGACTCAAAGGTAAACACTCGACTGTCTACGTTCAACAACCTGGGGTGGAAGTTGGCAGCCACCTGTCGCTACTGTGGCTAACAATGTAATGCCACTGTAATGGCATTAGACTGACATAGTTTATCGATGCCTCGCAGTATGTTGGTCACTAACATAAAACTGAGTACCAAAACGATTTTTCTCAAAGTCAACCACATGAATGAACCCTGCCTCACACACACGCACACAGCACCTGATGAACCCTGCCTCTCACACACACGCACACAGCACCTGATGAACCCTGCCTCTCACACACACGCACACAGCACCTGATGAACCCTGCCTCTCACACACACAGCACCTGATGAACCCTGCCTCTCACACGCACACAGCACCTGATGAACCCTGCCTCTCACACACACAGCACCTGATGAACCCTGCCTCTCACACACTCAGCACCTGATGAACCCTGCCTCACACACACACACACACAGCACCTGATGAACCCTGCCTCACACACACACACACACACACAGCACCTGATGAACCCTGCCTCACACACACACACACACAGCACCTGATGAACCCTGCCTCACACACACACACAGCACCTGATGAACCCTGCCTCACACACACACACACACAGCACCTGATGAACCCTGCCTCACACACACACACACACAGCACCTGATGAACCCTGCCTCACACACACACACAGCACCTGATGAACCCTGCCTCTCACACACACGCACACAGCACCTGATGAACCCTGCCTCTCACACACACAGCACCTGATGAACCCTGCCTCTCACACACACAGCACCTGATGAACCCTGCCTCACACACACACACAGCACCTGATGAACCCTGCCTCTCGAACACACACACAGCACCTGATGAACCCTGCCTCTCGGACACACACACAGCACCTGATGAACCCTGCCTCTCACACACACACAGCACCTGATGAACCCTGCCTCTCGGACACACACACAGCACCTGATGAACCCTGCCTCTCACACACTCAGCACCTGTCTAACCGCTCCTCTCTGTACCGTGTGGGTCTACATCTGGCGTGACATCATCAGATCCTGGCCTCCTCTATACCCCGGAGATTAGGGTCTCAGATTATGGCAACTCAGATTAGCACTGCTGCCCTGCCGCACAGAGAGGCTGGCGTGGGTCCAGGCTAATCCTGCGGCTGGACACACAGTGGCTGGACACGCCACTCATGAGGCATGCTGGGACACGGTCACCCCAGTAGCCCCCGGGCTTATTTTAGAGTCCAAACTCTGTTGGTTTTTCCATCTCCTCACGCCTTGCTCACGCACTGCCAGCGTCGGGCCCACCAGCGCGCGTGACTCGACAAACAAGCGTCCGCTCCAAGCAAGGCTTAGCCCAGCCCCACATTCGGGTGTGCCTAAACAGGCGTCGCCATTGTTGTGGCTTTGAAACACCGCCTGGACATTCCCCCCCCCCCCCCCCACCTCATCCCGCATACCAAAGTGGTCGAGCACTATTGCTGAATTTACAAACTACCTGTTTTGGGCCCAACGGGGTTGTGGGTGGGGCGACCCTCCAGGACCCCCAGGACAAAAGCCTGACCAGACTGCTATTTTAGCAGCCAGCTGCCCTCCCCCCCCCCCCCCCCCCCCCCCCCCTCCCCCATCCCAGAGGCAGGCAGGCCCGCAGCTGATGACCATGTGTGGGGGAACATGGTCCTGCCGAAAGGAGGACCAAACCATTATGACACAGCAGGATCTCCTTAGTCCCCCACTGTCTTGACATGCATCAGTATCAAGCGTGAGAGAATCACGTCTATAAGTAAGGCTTCTTGCGTGTATTTATAGTCCCCCTTCGTTTAACACTCTCTTGTGGTGAGAGTGTGGCTGAGACTGTGACAGCCCCCCCCCTCTCCTCATCTGAATGGTACGTCCCTTTCTCCTGTAGAAAACACCAGAGATGCTAAAGAGTCGGACATGTCAGACACACTGAGCCCCAGCAAGGACCGCAGCAGTGACGACACCTCAGGTACACAGCTTGATCTTCCTTTCCATAGAAAGACTTATGTGTTGGGTTTTACTGGTAACATACCTTTTATTATTATTAATTCATGTAAAAAATCAAATAAAAAAGCTAGTTGATTTATCTACTACATAAAATATGTTGATTGGGAAAGAGTACCTAACTACCTTAGGTTATTTTTATTTATAGTTATACAGATATTAGATCCTAGATTTCATGTGGATTTTGTGTGTGTGTGTGTGTGACAGTGCCCCTCAGTCCTAATGTGTAATCTGTGGCCAGTGCAGGGATAACATTTGTTTTCAGAAGGCTCTCTGACTACTGCAGGGTTGACTAGCGTGACTGACCGCTCATAGATCCATAGTTCAGACTAATGTCTCTGTGTGTCGATTTTGTTTTCCACAGCATTGTGGCCTGGTGCCAGGTTGGTTGTGTGTGTGTGAACTGTGTGCTCTCTCTCTCCCCCCCCCAGACGGGAACATGGACGAGCCGGAGCTGAACGAGCCTCAGAACAGGGTGGCGCTGCTCAAAGGTACGTCCCTGCTGCCCACATCCTCCTGGTGCTCTGGGACTACTCCTGGTGCTCTGGGGCTCCTCCTGGGGCTCTGGGGCTCCTCCTGGGGCTGTGGGGCTCCTCCTGGGGCTGTGGGGCTCCTCCTGGTGCTCTGGGGCTCCTCCTGGGGCTCTGGGGCTCCTCCTGGGGCTCTGGGGCTCCTCCTGGGGCTGTGGGGCTCCTCCTGGGGCTCTGGGGCTCCTCCTGGTGCTCTGGGGCTCCTCCTGGGGCTCTGGGGCTCCTCCTGGGGCTCTGGGGCTCCTCCTAGGGCTGTGGGGCTCCTCCTGGTGCTCTGGGGCTCCTCCTGGTGCTCTGGGGCTCCTCCTGGGGCTGTGGGGCTCCTCCTGGTGCTCTGGGGCTCCTCCTGGTGCTCTGGGGCTCCTCCTGGGGCTGTGGGGCTCCTCCTGGGGCTGTGGGGCTCCTCCTGGTGCTCTGGGGCTCCTCCTGGTGCTCTGGGGCTCCTCCTGGTGCTCTGGGGCTCCTCCTGGGGCTGTGGGGCTCCTCCTGGTGCTCTGGGGCTCCTCCTGGGGCTGTGGGGCTCCTCCTGGGGCTGTGGGGCTCCTCCTGGTGCTCTGGGGCTCCTCCTGGTGCTCTGGGGCTCCTCCTGTGGTCTGTCAACCACCAGTCACAAGGTGGTTTGCGGTCTTCAGCAGTGTTGGGCTCAGTGTCACGTGGACATTGTTAGTGGACGTCAGAGGCTGTTTGGTGTACCA